>NW_026732016.1:790000-812500 GCF_028476545.2 Physella acuta
TCACGTGGTGTCTACTCTCTGGTGTGTGGTGTGTGGTGTCTACTCTCTGGTGTGTGGTGTGTGGTGTGTGGTGTCTACTCTCTGGTGTGTGGTGTGTGGTGTCTACTCTCTGGTGTGTGGTGTGTGGTGTGTGGTGTGTGGTGTCTACTCTCTGGTGTGTGGTGTGTGGTGTCTACTCTCTGGTGTGTGGTGTCTACTCTCTGGTGTGTGGTGTCTACTCTCTGGTGTGTGGTGTGTGGCGTGTGGTGTCTACTCTCTGGTGTGTGGTGTGTGGTGTCTACTCTCTGGTGTGTGGTGTGTGGTGTCTACTCTCTGGTGTGTGGTGTAAGGTGTCTACTCTCTGGTGTGTGGTGTGTGGCGTGTGGTGTCTACTCTCTGGTGTGTGGTGTGTGGTGTCTACTCTCTGGTGTGTGGTGTGTGGTGTCTACTCTCTGGTGTGTGGTGTGTGGTGTCTACTCTCTGGTGTGTGGTGTGTGGTGTCTACTCTCTGGTGTGTGGTGTGTGGTGTCTACACTCTGGTGTGTGGTGTGTGGTGTCTACTCTCTGGTGTGTGGTGTGTGGTGTCTACTCTCTGGTGTGTGGTGTGTGGTGTCATGACCACGGTCTATGTGACACTCCACTAAACAGAACGTGATTTATCCAAACAATGATCTGTTTCTCTGACAATCAAGGCTTGTTTTTTACCAACTCTACCTTCCTATAAAGTGTCAATCTTCCTTAGTTAACCATTAGTTATTGAACTGTATTGATTTTTTTACTTTTTTATTTTTTTTTAACATGTGTCTCAGCACTCCAGTGGTGTCCCTTGATGGACTAATGGAGTAGTGGATTGTAGGACTAGTGGAGTGTAGGACTAGTGGAGTGTAGGACTAGTGGAGTGTAGGACTAGTGGAGTGTAGGACCAGTGGAGTGTAGGACCAGTGGAGTGTAGGACCAGTGGAGTGTAGGACCAGTGGAGTGTAGGACCAGTGGAGTGTAGGACTAGTGGAGTGTAGGACTAGTGGAGTGTAGGACTAGTGGAGTGTAGGACTAGTGGAGTGTAGGACTAGTGGAGTGTAGGACCAGTGGAGTGTAGGACCAGTGGAGTGTAGGACCAGTGGAGTGTAGGACCAGTGGAGTGTAGGACCAGTGGAGTGTAGGACCAGTGGAGTGTAGGACTAGTGGAGTGTAGGACTAGTGGAGTGTAGGACTAGTGGAGTGTAGGACTAGTGGAGTGTAGGACCAGTGGAGTGTAGGACCAGTGGAGTGTAGGACCAGTGGAGTGTAGGACCAGTGGAGTGTAGGACTAGTGGAGTGTAGGACTAGTGGAGTGTAGGACTAGTGGAGTGTAGGACTAGTGGAGTGTAGGACTAGTGGAGTGTAGGACTAGTGTAGATTAGGACTAGTGGAGTGTAGGAATAATGGAGTGTAGGACTAGTGGAGTGTAGGACCAGTGGAGTGTAGGACCAGTAGAGTGTAGGACTTGTGGAGTGTAGGACTAGTGGAGTGTAGGACTAGTGGAGTGTAGGACTAGTGGAGTGTAGGACTAGTGGAGTGTAGGACTAGTGGAGTGTAGGAATAGTGGAGTGTAGGACTAGTGGAGTGTAGGACTAGTGGAGTGTAGGACTAGTGGAGTGTAGGACTAGTGGAGTGTAGGACTAGTGGAGTGTAGGACTAGTGGAGTGTAGGACTAGTGGAGTGTAGGACTAGTGGAGTGTAGGACTAGTGGAGTGTAGGACTAGTGGAGTGTAGGAATAATGGAGTGTAGGACTAGTGGAGTGTAGGACCAGTGGAGTGTAGGACCAGTAGAGTGTAGGACTTGTGGAGTGTAGGACTAGTGGAGTGTAGGACTAGTGGAGTGTAGGACTAGTGGAGTGTAGGACTAGTGGAGTGTAGGACTAGTGGAGTGTAGGAATAGTGGAGTGTAGGACTAGTGGAGTGTAGGACTAGTGGAGTGTAGGACTAGTGGAGAGTAGGACTAGTGGAGTGTAGGACTAGTGGAGTGTAGGACTAGTGGAGTAGTGGAGTGTGGGACTAGTGGAGTGTAGGACCAGTGGAGTGTAGGACCAGTGTAGGACTAGTGGAGTGTAGGACTAGTGGAGTGTAGGACTAGTGGAGTGTAGGACCAGTGGAGTGTAGGACTAGTGGAGTGTAGGACTAGTGGAGTGTAGGACTAGTGGAGTGTAGGACTAGTGGAGTGTAGGACCAGTGGAGTGTAGGACTAGTGGAGTGTAGGACTAGTGGAGTGTAGGACCAGTGGAGTGTAGGACTAGTGGAGTGTAGGACTAGTTGAGTGTAGGACTAGTGGAGTGTGGGACCAATGGAGTGTAGGACCAGTGGAGTGTAGGACTAGTGGAGTGTAGGACTAGTGGAGTGTAGGACTAGTGGAGTGTAGAACCAGTGGAGTCTAGCACTAGTTGAGTGTTATATAAAATATTTGACATTGAACACACTGAAAACAAAAAATGTTATGCTTAAAATTTTATGAATATTTACATTGGTTGTTGAAGTACTCTATAGCTTACAGAGTTTAACATCAGAAGGCAACATGGGTTTACAAAGTTTAACATGAGAAGGCAACAATTCTTTAAAACGTGACATAGACGGCAACAATAGTTTACAATGTAGAAGACTAGATGGCAACAATTGTGTTCATTGAAAAAACAATAACATGATACCATAGATGGTTGAGGAAGACCAAGAATTGCACATGTCGGTGTAAAGAGGGCGTAGGTAAGCACATGTGTAAAGAAGGCGTAGGTGAGCACATGTGTAAAGAAGGCGTAGGTGAGCACATGTGTAAAGAAGGCGTAGGTGAGCACACGTGTAAAGAAGGCGTAGGTGAGCACATGTGTAAAGAAGGCGTAGGTGAGCACATGTGTAAAGAAGGCGTAGGTGAGCACATGTGTAAAGAAGGCGTAGGTGAGCACATGTGTAAAGAAGGCGTAGGTGAGCACACGTGTAAAGAGGGTTGGGTGCGTTTCTTAATGTTGTCTTTGACTGGATACGTTAAAATGCCAACAGTTACTAACAAATAAATAAATGTGAATATTGCACAAAACATCTCAGCTACAATTTGACGTTTACAGGGAGGTTCCAGCACATTTCTCGTGTGTCAGCTCTCGTGGGTCAGCTCTCGTGGGTCAGCGAGCACACGCAGGTCGTGTGTGTGGACGTGTGTGGACGTGTGTGGACGTGTGTGGACGTGTGTGGACGTGTGTGGACGTGTGTGGACGTGTGTGGACGTGTGTGGACGTGTGTGTGGACGTGTGTGTGGACGTGTGTGTGGACGTGTGTGTGGTCGTGTGTGTGGTCGAATGGTCTCTACTTCCGGTGGTCTGGACGTCCTGTTTGCATGCGTCACGACTCCGGCAGACGTCCCATGACGTCACGTTGCTAGACGTTTATCTGGTTGCCGCCCGGCGAAATGTTTCTCATTTGTTTCGTCACTTCCGTCACACCAGCCAGAGTTCCTTTAACGTCGCCATGGCAACACGGCACCAAGTCAGGGTCGCGATGACCTTTGACCTCCAGTTTCCGGCCCTGCTCGTGGTCTGGGGAGTCACGTGACGCAGGACTCGATGACTCCGTCACACGGTTTAATTGCTCACAGTCTGCTGGCTGACTCTGCTTCCCCTGCCCAGCCTGCTTGACGTGGCTGGTACAGGATCTCAGGCACTTACACGTCACTTCCGGTCCTTCCTTCTTCTGCTTGACGCGCCTGTTCTGGAACCAGATCTTGACCTGTTTTTCGGACAGGCTCAGGCAGGTGGCAATCTCTATGCGGCGCAGTCGGGACAGGTACATATTAGAGCTGAATGCTCGCTCCAGCTCCAGCAGCTGGGTGCTGGTGAAAGCTGTCCTCATCCGCTTGCATGAAGGGAGGTCGTCTGATGGGCCATTGACGCCTGGGATGGGAAGTGACGTAGGATTAAAATATGAACACAGGAAGTGACGTAGGATTAAAATATGAACACAGGAAGTGACGTAGGATTAAAATATGAACACAGGAAGTGACGTAGGATTAAAATATGAACACACGAAGTGACGTAGGATTAAAATATGAACACACGAAGTGACGTAGGATTAAAATATGAACAAAGGAAGTGACGTAGGATTAAAATATGAACACACGAAGTGACGTAGGATTAAAACATGAACAAAGGAAGTGACGTAGGATTAAAATATTAACAAAGGAAGTGGCGTAGGATAAAATTTGAACACAGGAAGTGACGTAGGATTAAAATATGAACACAGGAAGTGACGTAGTATTAAAATATGAACAAAGGAAGTGACGTAGGATTAAAATATGAACAAAGGAAGTGGCGTAGGATTAAAATATGAACAAAGGAAGTGACGTAGGATTAAAATATCAACAAAGGAAGTGGCGTAGGATTAAAATATGAACACAGGAAGTGACGTAGGATTAAAATATGAACAAAGGAAGTGACGTAGGATTAAAATATGAACAAAGGAAAAGACGTAGGATTAAAATATGAACAAAGGGAGTGACGTAGGATTAAAATATGAACAAAGGGAGTGACGTAGGATTAAAATATGAACAAAGGAAGTGACGTAGGATTAAAATATGAACACACGAAGTGACGTAGGATTAAAATATGAACAAAGGAAGTGACGTAGGATTAAAATATGAACAAAGGAAGTGACGTAGGATTAAAATATGAACACACGAAGTGACGTAGGATTAAAATATGAACAAAGGAAGTGACGTAGGATTAAAATATGAACAAAGGAAGTGGCGTAGGATAAAATTTGAACACAGGAAGTGACGTAGGATTAAAATATGAACACACGAAGTGACGTAGGATTAAAATATGAACAAAGGAAGTGACGTAGGATTAAAATATGAACACACGAAGTGACGTAGGATTAAAATATGAACAAAGGAAGTGACGTAGGATTAAAATATGAACAAAGGAAGTGGCGTAGGATAAAATTTGAACACAGGAAGTGACGTAGGATTAAAATATGAACACAGGAAGTGACGTAGTATTAAAATATGAACAAAGGAAGTGACGTAGGATTAAAATATGAACAAAGGAAGTGGCGTAGGATTAAAATATGAACAAAGGAAGTGACGTAGGATTAAAATATCAACAAAGGAAGTGGCGTAGGATTAAAATATGAACACAGGAAGTGACGTAGGATTAAAATATGAACAAAGGAAGTGACGTAGGATTAAAATATGAACAAAGGAAGTGACGTAGGATTAAAATATGAACAAAGGGAGTGACGTAGGATTAAAATATGAACAAAGGGAGTGACGTAGGATTAAAATATGAACAAAGGAAGTGACGTAGGATTAAAATATGAACACACGAAGTGACGTAGGATTAAAATATGAACAAAGGAAGTGACGTAGGATTAAAATATGAACAAAGGAAGTGACGTAGGATTACATATGAACACACGAAGTGACGTAGAATTAAACGATGGGTCGAGTCAGATTAAAAAATTAACCCTCTACAGTTGAACATTATTCTATATGATTTAGTGTAAATATTGCCATTGTCCCAGCAATCGATTCTTGGGCAGTAGGAACCGAGGCTTTAGTCGAGAGCATGAAATATTGTTAACTGTTTTACTACGTCAACGGCCATTTGTTTGGTTGTTGTTAATTGATGTTAATTGATGTTAATTGATGTTGCTTAACATCTAGCTATTTAACTTAACATCTAGCTATTTGACATCTAACTATTTAACTTGACATCTAGCTATTTAACTTGACATCTAGCTATTTGACATCAAGCTATTTTACTTGACATCTAGCTATTTGACTTGAAATCTAGCTATTTTACTTGACATCTAGCTATTTGACTTGACATCTAGCTATTTGACTTGACATCTAGCTATTTGACTTGATATCTAGCTATTTAACTTGACATCTAACTATTTGACATCTAACTATTTAACTTGACATCTAGCTATTTAACTTGATATTGGTCGATGTTAGTTAATGTGAAACTAATTGTATGTAATCATCATTATTATGTCCAATCGGAACAGTTTTTATGAAACAATTAATTTTCAGATACATGTACACAAATTAAAAGTTAAATCAAACATACTAGGGATGTTAATTGATGTCGATTGTTGTTGGCTTTTGTTGTTTGTTGGTTTTGGCTGATGTTGGTTGATGTTGGCTGATGTTGGTTGATGTTGGCTGATGTTGGCTGATGTTGGCTAATGTGTGGCTGATGTTGGCTGATGTTGGCTGATGTTAATTGATGTTGGTTGATGTTGGCTGATGTTGGCTAATGTTGGCTGATGTTGGCTAATGTTGGCTGATGTTGGCTGATGTTGGTTGATGTTAATTGATGTTGGTTGATGTTGGCTGATGTTGGCTGATGTTAATTGATGTTGGTTGATGTTGGGTGATGTTGGCTGATGTTGGCTGATGTTGGTTGATGTTAATTGATGTTGGCTGATGTTGGTTGATGTTAATTGATGTTAGTTGATGTTGGTTGATGTTGGTTGATGTTAATTGATGTTAATTGATGTTGGTTGGTTGTAAATTGTTTGGCTCAAAGCTCTGACCTAATGAAGTCTAGTTTAGTCGTCAGACTGCATGTCTGATCCGACGTAGATCTAACTTCTATACTTGACATCTAGCTATTTGACTTGACATCTAGCTATTTTACTTGACATCTAGGTATTTGACATCTAGCTTTTTGACTTGACATCCAGCTATTTTACTTGACATCTAGCTATTTTACTTGCCATCTAGCTATTTTACTTGACATCTAGCTTTTTGACATCTAACTATTTAACTTGACATCTAGCTTTTTAACTTGACATCTAGCTATTTGACATCTAGCTATTTAACTTGACATCTAGCTATTTAACTTGACATCTAGCTAATTGACATCTAGCTATTTAACTTGACATCTAGCTATTTTTCTTGATATCTAGCTATTTTACTTGACATCTAGCTATTTGGCATCTAACTATTTAACTTGACATCTAGCTATTTAACTTGACATCTAGCTATTTGACATCAAGCTATTTTACTTGCCATCTAGCTATTTTACTTGCCATCTAGCTATTTGACTTGACATCTAGCTATTTGACTTGACATCTAGCTATTTGACATCTAACTATTTAACTTGACATCTAGCTATTTAACTTGACATCTAGCTATTTGACATCAAGCTATTTTACTTGCCAACTAGCTATTTGACTTGACATCTAGCTATTTGACTTGACATCCAGCTATTTGACTTGATATCTAGCTATTTGACATCTAACTATTTGACTTGACATCTAGCTATTTGACTTGATATCTAGCTATTTGACATCTAGCTATTTGACTCGACATCCAGCTATTTTACTTGACATCTAGCTATTTTACTTGACATCTAGCTATTTGACTTGACATCTAGCTATTTGACTTGACATCTAGCTATTTGACTTGACATCTAGCTATTTGACTTGACATCTAGCTATAGACAAAAAAAACTTACTTGTCTCAGTTTGTCGCCTCTTTCTGTCCCTACAGCTGTGGGTGGGGGGATGATGAGGGGTCTGCTCACAGCTGTCGGGGTGGGGGTCTTGTGACAGGGGCGGAGACTTCACGCTGACGTCACTGTGATGCGAGAAAGGCGGGATGTATGATGACGTCACTGTCGGCGGTGATGCTGGCCTTCTGGGCCCTGACGAGGAGGGGTGTGACGTCATCAGATGGGCCGACGTCATCAACTGCGCTGACGTCAGGCCATGGGCGGACAGGCTATGGGGCGCCAGAGCGTTGGTCGGGACATGCACACACAGGGGGCAGCAGAACGCCCCAAACAGGTCGCCGGGGTGCCGGGTGTAGCAGGCGATCCCGGGGGAGGGGTGGAGATGGTGCGAGGGACGAGACCTGGCCAGCAGGGTCGGCACCATCATCGTCTGGATGTGGGGGCTGGAGGTGGGGGGTGGGGACACCCCGGGTTTCTTCACGATTAAAGAATCCACATAGAACGACCTTGACATTGTGACTCGAGAAAAATAAATCCAGAATGTTCTTTTCTTATTGCAACCAGCAAAACATAGTACCCAGCACTAAGGAACATCAGACGGGTGGATGCAGCATAACGGTGCCAGAATTTATAACCTTGGCTAGCGGTCGGCCCGGGGGAGGGGCCCCATTGATCGGGCTAGGGGTGGTTCTCATTGGTCAGCGCCAGGCCGGGCGGCGGGTGGGGCGGGGATGAGAATCTACCGGGCCGGGGGCGCTGGGTGCAAAGTGTGACTGACGGTACAGCTAGCGTCACGCCTCACTGAGCACGTGGCCTCAAGACGCGCACGGCACGCCGCCCTATTCAAGACGGCACGTTTGATTGGTCGGGCTACCCTTCGGCACGCGCCGGCGACAAGTGATGACAAATTTCAGCCAATGGTCGTTCGCTTGGAAATCATCGTTGGTTAGAATGTCATGAGTTGAACTAGCTCATTAGGCGGCCAGAGTTTGTTTTTCTTCTCGGGGTTGGCAACACTGGAGCCCTGAGCTTGGAGCTTAACTTTAGGCGCAGTGAATGAGCTGAAGCAGATGTTTAGCTCCACCTTTGGTTATTCATAATCTTTACATGGGGGGGGGGGGGGGGGGGGAGAATGGGGGGGGGGGGGCTTACTCAAGAACAATTTGTTGTGACTTCTAAATATGCAGGGCCGGCGCTACCTATAAGGCGAACTAGCGGTCGCCTAGGGCGCTATCCATAGGGGGGGGGGGGGGGGGAGAGCGCAAAAATGTGTCATCGCGATAATTATAAAGTACCTAATAATTAACAACTTTGATTATATTATCTAAACTTTAGCCAGGGTAAAATACAAAGGTGTAGCGATCATTAATTTTGCACCCCCTCCTTAAATCATTTGGAAAGTTAAATAAGACCGTAATGCCAAGTAGCCGTCAAAATTCTTCATTTCGACGGTATAGGGCCTATAATTCAATAATTAGCTTTTTAAATTATCTACCACGTTTGGCACCCCTTTTGGGTCGACGCCTTTGCCGGCCGCCCCAGTCGCGCTCCCCTAGACACGCCTCATGTAATGAGATAATTATTGCATATTGCATGTTTCCATATACTACTAAAAAATAAACTTTGTCTACATGTTTATATATATATATATATATATATATATATATATATATATATATATATATATATATATATATATATATATATATATATATATATAAATTGTTCGTCTATTTGGTTATCGGAGAGAATCTGCACTAATTGTAGAGCTGTAAAATAGTAATTAGGTAGAGAACAATTTTTGTTTTTTAGACAGACTGTTAATCACAAATTTATTTAAAGACGTTAATTAATTTATTGATTTATTCATTGGTAGAATAACCACATTAATTATAAAATTTCAGAACAATGACTTTACTTATAGTGAATAGTGACGTCACATAATTTATTTACTTTTTACAGCAACAATGGCGGCTTCCATTTTAGATTTTGTTGCCTCTATTCATATGTATAACGCATTATATAGCTAATTTTCTGTCGGCTATAGCTTTAACGATACGTCCGATGCTATTTTTATTACGTTCCAACACTAATATAAATTTTCAACAGTCCTTTTCATTTAAGTATACAATAAATTTCTCTAGATCTAGAATCTAAAAATATCCGCTGTCGAAGGGAGTTATTTATAGATCTAGAATCTAGGTCAAACCAAAATTAATTAGTTAAAATTAAAATGCATTTTTAAATCACAATACATTATTGAGTTTCTTTATTAAACTATTTTAGTCCTTAACTATTTGATATAAATCTTTGCTTTTTAGCTTCGCGTATCATCTAGTTCAAGAATACAAGTGATTTATCTATCTAGGTTCTAGAGTCTAGAGTTACGGCAAAAACCTCGGCTTAACACAACTCTATCTAGATCTACATAATAATGAGTTTCTATACTAAACTATTTTAGACCTTCATTATTTTATATAAATTTTTGTTTGTTTAGCTTTGGAATTGGCTAATTTTAGATAAAAATTTAATTTGAAAGATACTAGATCAAGGGCCTATTCGCGTAAATGAAATTTCTTAAACAGACTCAAACTATTCATATGAAGCACAAAAAGTGTGATGACGTCACGAGCCTAGATATATTGATATATCTGTGTGTCTACTCACTGATTTCAAACATTTAGACACTTTGACTCAATCGCTGATAAAGGTATCGATGATGATCTTTGAATTGAGCTTCAAGTTATAGCTTGAAGACTTCCAAAGCCTATGTCACCATCAAATGTGCTTCTCTATATAGTACAACAAAAATTGGAAGATTGTGTACAAAAACAGGTCAAGGAAATTACCTCCCCCCCCCCCCCCCCCCGTCAAATACCCCCAGGACATCCCCCTGAGTCATTACCCCGGAGCAATTACCCCTGTCCATTCCCCCCCCCCCCCCCCCCTCCTCCCCTGGGGAAATACCCCACTCTCCCAGATTTAAGAATTCTGACTCTGTACCTATATATTACCTTAATCCTAACCTTAAGAAAAAGACCAAAACCTAAGCATTCACCTGAGCCTAAAACTTAACCTAAACCCAACCCCTACCCTAACCCAAACCCAAACCCAAACCCAACCCTAGACATTAGTTTGAGTCTGACCATAAACGAATACTAACCTAACCCTAACCCTAACCCTAGCCCCGGCAGTCAAGTCATGAGTTTAGAACTTCTGCACGAGAGGTGAATGGGCGGGGTGGATGGGGGGGGGGGGGGGGAGACAGAGAGACAATGTATGACGTCATTAGGACATTGCAGTGTGGCGGGTAGGGGTTGCCTGGGGGGTGATGAAGAGGCGGTACAACGTGTCCGTGAAAGATGACCGGACAATTGGATCACGTGACCGGACAATTGAATCACGTGACCGGACAATTGATGTACGTGACCTGTTAAAGATATTTTATTGGCAATTAGACGAGAATTAAATTCATTGAAGTGGATTTTGTCGGTGGATTTTGTCGGTGGATTTTGTCGGTGGATTTTGTTGGTGGATTTTGCCGGTGGATTTTGTTGGTGGATTTTGTTGGTGGATTTTGTTGGTGAATAAATCTGTTTAGTGGATAGAGATTGGTTAATGCATTTTTAAATTAATTCGAGCAGAAAGAAAAATCAACAGAAAATAAGACAGAAAGACAAACAGAAACACAGATAGACAGACACACAAACAGACAGGCAAACAGGCAGGGTATGGCCAGGGTGCAGCTGGGCACAAGATGACGCGACAAAATCATTCTGACAAGCCGTCTCATGTTGAACAGACGTGACCTTCAAACGTGAGCACTTAATCAGCTGAATATGAGACCTGGACAATCTCTGACCCGATCTGACCCGTCACTCACCCAGCCTGTCCGCGCCTAGTTAGAGGACATCATTGGTGTGAGTTGGTCAATTTATGACAGGACGTAATTACCCTCGCCAGCACGCGACAACATGGCCACGACAACATGGCCACGACACGACAACATGGCCACGACAACATGGCCACGACACGACAACATGGCCACGACAACATGACCACGACAACATGGCCACGACACGACAACATGGCCACGACACGACAACATGGCCACGACAACATGGCCACGACAACATGGCCACGACACGACAACATGGCCACGACAACATGGCCACGACAACATGGCCACGACAACATGGCCACGACAACATGGCCACGACAACATGGCCACGACAACATGGCCACGACAACATGGCCACGACACGACAACATGGCCACGACAACATGGCCACGACAACATGGCCACGACACGACAACATGGCCACGACACGACAACATGGCCACGACAACATGGCCACGACATCATGGCCACGACAACATGGCCACGACAACATGGCCACGACAACATGGCCACGACACGACAACATGGCCACGACAACATGGCCACGACAACATGGCCACGACACGACAACATGGCCACGACAACATGACCACGACATCATGGCCACGACAACATGGCCACGACACGACATCATGGCCACGACAACATGGCCACGACAACATGGCCACGACAACATGGCCACGACAACATGGCCATGACACGACAACATGGCCACGACAACATGGCCACGACAACATGGCCACGACACGACAACATGGCCACGACACGACAACATGGCCACGACACGACAACATGGCCACGACACGACAACATGGCCACGACAACATGGCCACGACAACATGGCCACGACAACATGGCCACGACAACATGGCCACGACAACATGGCCACGACAACATGGCCACGAACACATGGCCACGACACGACAACATGGCCACGACAACATGGCCACGACACGACAACATGGCCACGACAACATGGCCACGACAACATGGCCACAACAACATGGCCACGACAACATGGCCACGACAACATGGCCACGACACGACAACATGGCCACGACAACATGGCCACGACACGACAACATGGCCACGACACGACAACATGGCCACGACACGACAACATGGCCACGACAACATGGCCACGACAACATGGCCACGACAACATGGCCACGACAACATGGCCACGACAACATGGCCACGACAACATGGCCACGAACACATGGCCACGACACGACAACATGGCCACGACAACATGGCCACGACACGACAACATGGCCACGACAACATGGCCACGACAACATGGCCACAACAACATGGCCACGACAACATGGCCACGACAACATGGCCACGACACGACAACATGGCCACGACAACATGGCCACGACACGACAACATGGCCACGACACGACAACATGGCCACGACACGACAACATGGCCACGACACAACATGGCCACGACACGACAACATGGCCACGACACGACAACATGGCCACGACACGACAACATGGCCACGACAACATGGCCACGACACGACAACATGGCCACGACAACATGGCCACGACACGACAACATGGCCACGAACACATGGCCACGACAACATGGCCACGACAACATGGCCAATACCTAACCACTACTTAGCCACTACCTAGCCACTACCTAGCAACTACGTAGCCACTACCTAGCCACTACCTACCACTATCTCTTCACTCTACTCTCCACTTTTTAACTATTATTATTTTGTCTTACAATAACAAATTTAGATAGGCGAGCATTGTCATCTGTGTAACAGCGGGAGTCAGGTACACATCAGAGCGGGAGTCACTACGGGAGTCAGGTACCCATCACAGCGGGAGTCACAACGGGAGTCAGGTACCCATCAGATGTGAATGTAGCGTGTCCAACAGAGATCAGACCCCAGGCTCCGACCATAGACCTACAGTTTAGTATCTTATAACTCTACAACTGAACCACGCCATCCATCCGACCATAGACCTACAGTTTAGTATCTTATAACTCTACCACTGAACCACGCCATCCATCCGACCGCACAGTGGGGATTACCAAATTAAAATCACGTGATCAAAATGAGGGTCACGTATTGGCTGTGTAGCAGCAATTAAAAGGCCAATGGGCTAACAATGGGCTAACAATGGGCTAACACCCCATCTTGACCAGGGCCGAGACAGGTCGTAAGGTCCAGACAGCCCCCACCCCACCCATACAACAAACCGTTTTCTCTCCAACTTTCACCCGACGACCCGAGAGCTTTATGACCCCGGGCCTTACCCTACTTCACCTCTGTAATTTCCCATGATTAGCCTGAGAGCAGGCCCTCCCCTCCCCCTGAAAACGCGACGGGGACCGTGTCTGCATACAAATGTGGTCCCTACCAATTTGACCATAAACCAGCACCAATGGCCCAGTGGTAGCTACTCAAACTTTTGCTAATGGAGACGAGCTATGACCTGGAGATTTGGATGAAATTTGAGAGGTTTTTTTTACTTGAGTTAATTTTAGAGGCAAGGCTTTTACTGTAGGCGTCACGTGGTCTGTTAGTGGGGCGGGCTAGTGGCAGCATAGTGGGATGGGTTAGTGGCACTGTAGTGGGATGACGGGGTAAGTGGGGGGTGGGGGTGAGGGGGGACTTGCATGGAACAAAGAAGGAAACACCTGCATTGCCCAACTCATTATCTTCTGTCTCCAATTTAAAGACGTCTCATAATTTGATTCGAACCAGTCTCTAGCAGTTTGAAAATAAACGCAATGTAACAGAGAAATAAGCATTGTGTCATTGTGTCAAACCATGTTGTCATGGTGTCAACCATCGTGTCATGGCGTCAACTATTGTGTCATGGTGTCATCAATGGTGTTGTGTCGTCAATGGTGTCATGGTGTCAACCATTTTGTCGTGGTGTCATGATGTCAACTACCGTGTCATGATGTCAACTACCGTGTCATGATGTCAACTACTGTGTCATGGTGTCAAATATTGTGTCATGTTGTAATGGTGTCAACCATGGTTTCAGCCATGGTGTCATGGTGTCATGGTGTTATGATGCCATCAATTGTGTCATGGTGTCATGGTGTTATGATGCCATCAATTGTGTCATTGTTTCGATCTAACTTAAAAACAAAAATAGTCCCCATGTGTTCGAAAATTTAAATGGAATCCAAATCTGAAAAGTTGCCTCTCGCTTAGACCTATGGTCTTCGACATCAATAAATGATTTTAACATTTAGTTTACATTTCCACTGAAGCTTATAAATTCCTTCAATACGAAAATATGATAGATTTCTTTACACCATTTGATTGAAACATTTATAGTGATTGACGCAACTTTGAACTTGTATTTTTGGACGGTTGTAATTGTATAGCACCCAAAAACAAAAACTGAGATTTTATTACAAGCGCAATCGGTCGGGCAATTTTCTAAAAAAACAAAATTCACAGTATTTCAAGATTGTTTTTAAACATTTCAAATAATTAAAACATAAGTTTAAAAATAATTAGATATTTAATGAACAGCGCGTGTATAATGTTCTCGCTTGGTTAGGTGTGTAGGGCGAGTGTAGGGAAAAAAGTCACAAATATATATTTGCATGGAATTTGTTAATACTTGTATGTATTAAATATTTAGAGAATGCAAATTAACTTAGGATTAATTAAATGTAATGTGTGTAGGTTGTATACGCATAGTAATTTTTATAATTCATCTAAAAATATTTAGTATGAAGTATGTAGATTGTAATTATATTAAACATAAGACTAATAGCATTTAATAGAATGCTCCAAAGTCCACGTTTTTCACCGTGTTTTTTTTTTTTTTTAATTACCGTGAAATTGTAAGCTCATCTGACTTGCTGCTACAATAGTTATGCTTAGTTCAACTACCCTTACTGCCCACATTTATCACGCTCATTACATAACAAAAGGAAAGGATCAAAACAGAAAGCCGACAAGGTTCAAAGGCTGTCATTGACACAAATCGGCAACAACACACAATATGGTCGGACAATACCTACTGAGGAGAGGCCAACCAGAGAATAGCCTACGGCAAAACATATGCAAAACACAATGATGTGCCTACATTTCTTTTATAATTAGATTTTCTACCGCGTAGACATTTAACTAAATACTAACAACAGTTGAGATTGTTGTGTAAATTATCTTAGAGTATTTTTACTTATAATTGTTATAAATCATAATGCTTTTGACGTCTATAAATAATTTATGCTATCCAAAAATACATCCCACAACAATAAACATATTAAAATTTTACAATTCTTTAGAAATAAATCACTATATTTCTAAAAAGATTTTTGTGACTTTTTTTCTGTGACTTTATTTCTGTGACTTTTTCTGTTTTTTTTTTTCCTGTTACTTTTTTTCCGCGACCACGACAAAAGGAGGTGGGATGGGGGGGGGGGGGGGATTTGATATAGAACCACCTGTAACGTAAAGTTAAGTACAAGTAATAGAATGACGTCACGTTGGTTAGCCGAACAGAGTTGGGGGCAGAGCCTCCTACCCCGTCCGCCCCCCCCCCCCCCCCCCGTAAACACTGTAGACGAATTTACCCTGAGCACACACGACCGGCACAAAAAAGTTGGGGCTACAATTGTGACTCCCCGCAACATCTGACCACCTTTAGGAAAAACTTAGTGGGTGAAAAAAATATTTAAAGTCGAGAGGTAGGCTTTCATAGCATCCATTCGCGATCACTCTTTCCAAAAAGAAGTTTAGATAGTCCACAGTAAGTTTACACACAGTAAGTTTACACACAGTAAGTTTACACATAGGAAGTTTACACACAGGAAGTTTACACACAGTAAGTTTACACACAGTAAGTTTACACACAGGAAGTTTACACACAGGAAGTTTACACACAGTAAGTTTACATGCTGTAGACTAACGGACATCGTGAGAAAGTTTGGTTATAAAAATTAAATTCCCGACTTTTTCCTGAACTTAAAAAAAAATATAGGCTATATTCTAGGCTCAACTTGTAATATTTAGGCCAAGTAACAGATGCTACATAAAACAAAAGTCCTACATTACAGTATAAGACTAATAATATAGCAAGGCGCACACCATTATTACGTTAATGAATAGGTAATTTTGTAACATGTTTTGAGAGTTCTACTCAATTATTGTGGGGTCCACATGTGCAGGGGGGGGGGGGGGGGAGGCATGAAGGGGGGGGGGGGGGGGGTAGTTCGTCGAAAGTTGACGCATATGGACGGAGGAAAGGGGGTCGGTCTAAAATTAAATTCCAAATTTATAGTTATTTAAATAGTAGTCTATAATTTATTTTCAACTTTTTAGTGCATTAGTACATAAAAGCTTGTTATTAAAACGCTTTTTATGAAATTTGTTAAGAGCTTTACACGTTTTTTATTTACAATAGAGTTTCATGACTAAAATCCATTGCGCGCCTATTGAACGTGATGACGCGCTATTGAACGTGATGACGCGTGTGGTGTGGTTGGATAGAAATGCCTACAAATTTGGTCAAAATTTTAATTAATTCATAAAAAAATTAATTAGGCATAAAATTAAGTCAAATTTAATGTCACGATGCATTGTCTTTATGTCTTGACCCACGTACAAATTAAAAACCGTATCTGTCAAGTAGAAGTGTCTGCAATTTCGCTCCGGCGTTTCGATCTAGACTGACAACAGACTTAAGACTGACGAGGAAGTGAGTTAAATAAAAGCTTGTAATAAGGTATACGTTCGGTTTTTAGCATATAGTAGATCTATTAGTAAGGTTATACAAAATTAAGTTACATTTTTACTTTTTATTGCATTTTTTTATTTATTATATTTTTGGGAGGATTTGTGAATATAATATAATCAAAGCCCTTTCCTTTTTTTAAAATTTCAGTTATTCCGTTGTAAGGCTGCACAAAATTAAAAAAAAAGATTTTTTGTCCGCACCAAGAATTAACATTTAGATCTTCCATTCCCCGACAGGTGTCGCTTCATTACGTTTTATTCTTTAAAGCCCTGCAATGTATTCCCAAACCAAATTTCAATGAATATTCCGCTCTGCACATTTGCATAGTCGGCGCTTACATTAAGTGCTTCTCGAACTTCAATCTTTCAAAACATGAAATCTTTCCACCAACCATTTGATATATCCCACTATGGCCCTGATGGCCCTGATCCCACTATGGCCCTGATGGCCCTGATCCCACTGTGGCCCTGATGGCCTTGATTCCACTGTGGCCCTGATGGCCCTGATCCCACTGTGGCCCTGATGGCCCTGATCCCACTGTGGCCCTGATGGCCCTGATCCCACTGTGGCCCTGATGGCCCTGATCCCACCGTGGCCCTGATGGCCCTGATCCCACTGTGGCCCTGATGGCCCTGATCCCACTGTGGCCCTGATGGCCCTGATCCCACTGTGGCCCTGATCCCACTATGGCCCTGATCCCACTGTGCCCCTGATGGCCCTGATTCCACTGTGGCCCTGATGGCCCCGATCCCACTGTGGCCCTGATGGCCCTGATCCCACTGTGGCCCTGATGGCCCTGATCCCACTGTGGCCCTGATCCCACTATGGCCCTGATCCCACTGTGGCCCTGATCCCACTGTGGCCCTGATGGCCCTGATCCCACTGTGGCCCTGATCCCACTGTGGCCCTGATCCCACTGTGGCCCTGATGGCCCTGATCCCACTGTGGCCCTGATGGCCCTGATCCCACTGTGGCCCTGATCCCACTGTGGCCCTGATGGCCCTGATCCCACTGTGGCCCTGATCCCACTGTGGCCCTGATCCCACTGTGGCCCTGATCCCACTGTGGCCCTGATCTCACTATGGCCCTGATCCCACTGTGGCCCTGATGGCCCTGATCCCACTGCGGCCATGATCCCACTATGGCCCTGATCCCACTGTGGCCCTGATGGCCCTGATCCCACTGTGGCCCTGATGGCCCTGATCCCACTGTGGCCCTGATGGCCCTGATCCCACTATGGCCCTGGTGGCCCTGATCCCACTGTGGCCCTGATGGCCCTGATCCCACTGTGGCCCTGATCCCACTATGGCCCTGATGGCCCTGATCCCACTGTGGCCCTGGTGGCCCTGATCCCACTGTGGCCCTGATGGCCCTGATCCCACTGTGGCCCTGGTGGCCCTGATCCCACTGTGGCCCTGGTGGCCCTGATCCCACTGTGGCCCTGATGGCCCTGATCCCACTGTGGCCCTGATGGCCCTGATCTCACTATGGCCCTGATCTCACTATGGCCCTGATCCCACTGTGGCCCTGATGGCCCTGATCCCACTGTGGCCCTGATCCCACTGTGGCCCTGATCCCACTGTGGCCCTGATGGCCATACGACACACGAATGTCTATTTGATATCGTTGGCCAGTCTATTTTATGTTTGTTTACTAGATATACAGAAGGGGAAACTTCTCTACTTTTAATTTGATTAAAATGTTAATTAAATATTTATGAGATTGGTGTAAACTTCAAACTGTTTTGTTTCTTATCAAATATCACTTTATGATAGTATCTCATAGTATCTATATATCAGGTTTATATTGATATAAACATATTTTTTGTGTAAAATCTAATTACACATTCGAGTATGTATAGGTTTACAACTATTCTTTTATGCTCAGTACTTCCCGTGTGATGCCATCAGAATCAAACGCTTCATGTGAGCTTTCCAACAGAACGGTTAGAGTCTAGAGCGTTCCCCCACGTGATCAGATCGAATAGAGAACTCGAGCTGAGGAAGATTTTGCTCCTAGTTGACGTGTATCGCTCCCCTCCCCTTCCCACCCCACCCCACCCCACGAGCCTATTGACGGGGTGAGCGGGCCGCGGGCAGACGAGCGAGGCGCGAGCGAGGGTGTACACAGCATGCATCAATGAGTGCACCCATCAACCTGCCCAGGTCTGCGCATGTTTTCTGCCAATCAATTCACGGCAACTTCCGGCAATATGAAATCTAGGGCGGGAAAGGGAAAATGAGGAAAACGTGGAATTTGAGCTCGCTCTCGCTGTTTTCATTTCGCTATTTTGGGAAAATAAACACCGGATTATAATCTAGAACATTCCTAGTTATAGAACAATGACATGATGGCCAATACAAGGACGTAGGGCTGTCAATGCTCGCCCCGGGGCACATGAGGGTGGGGGTGGGGGGGGGGGGGTGGCTACCGGGGCACATGAGGGTGGGGGTGGGGGGGGGGGTGGCTACCGGGGCACATGAGGGTGGGGGTGGCTACCGACGGTCTGTCATGTAAGCGACCAGTTTACTGTCGTGTCGGCTCAATGTTTTGTTGGGTGGGTGTCGCGTGCCCCCCCCCCCCCCCTCCTGCTTTATTTTCACCTTCAAAGACATTGACTCGAACTAGAAGAGTTTTAAGGGTCAAGGGTGAATGAATAGTAATTAGTTTAATTGTGCCGTTAATGAGTCAATCTAGGCGTCTGTTGTCACGAGTGCGTGGATTACGCAAGTGGGTAGAGCGACTTAAGCTGTCTGCCCGTCTTCTGCTCCTACACAATGAAGGTCTAAACGAAAAGCCATGATCTAAACGAAAAGCCATGATTAAAGACTGGCCTCACAACATATTGTGAGCTCATTGAGGCTGTAACCATCGCCCAACTTTTTACCCTATCAATTCTAGAAGCATCCCCCACCCCCAATCCCCTCCCCCTGCCGTCTGTTTGAGTAGAATGAATTATTCATGGGCTTTTCTCAACAGTGCTGCAAGGAGAATATCTCATCGTTCAACACGACAATTTTCTCTTTATTAGAAAAATTTAAATACCAGCTTTTTGTTTTTAAAGTCGTTTTATTTTTCTCTCCCTTTAACGGGATTGTGTCCCCTTGAATGTGAGCACTAATTGGGGCAGGTTGCAAGGCTTCATTCTTCCTGTTCCGCTGCTTATCTCCCAGTTCCAAGGCTGCATCTGCATGAGACAGGCAGGTGATACATGGTCCCACTCACAGACTTATTCAAATGGACAGTTTTTTTGCCGGAGATTTGGTAAAAGGCTGGCACGTGTTCCCCACAGAACAACTGCCCGTGGACGCCCCCCTGTTTGTTCACCAGGGTTGGGGCTGCACAGATGAGTGTATTTACGTCTAGAATGCCAATTGGAATCTTCAAGACAATGCACGTGAGGACGGGACATGTTGAAATGGGAGGCCAGGGTGGGGGTGGGGGGTGGGACGTCTTGGTAGGCACGTGACACCCTACGTAAGACGCAGCAGACTGTACAGGGGACGGGCAGGGGGGACGGGCAGGGAGCACGAAGGACATAGGACTAAGTAGCATTTGTAAGGGCAAACATCAGGTTTTGTTTTTTATTTCCCCAATTGAAATCTGATGTAATATGGAGGGACACCAGACGCCCCATTGATCCGAGCAACTCATATTCCAGAGCCGAGACAGATTGCCGGGCTCTCCATCTGTTGGTTAAAAAACTGGAGCACTAATGACATCAGCGGCTCAACACGGGCTGAAAGCTGTTAGTCAAACAATTGGATTGTATGCGCTAGTGATGTTTAGTGGGGCAAGAAGCTCATGAAAAGATGGACTAAATAATCAATTCTACTCTACTGTAACATCCTACATGCAACAATGCCGTCCACACCCCACCCTACAATACACAACCCTAACGCTATTGATGCAGCCCTAACCCAAACCACCTATCTACCTTACCCTCCATCTACACCCCCCACCATCTTCAACCCCACCCCTTCCATCTACACCCCACCCCATAGTCTACACCCCTACCACACCCCTTCCATCTACACCCCCACCCCACCATCTGCACCCCTACCCCACCATCTACACCCTTACCCCACCCCTTACATCTACACCCCTACCCCACCCCACCGTCTACACCCCCACCCCACCATATACACCCCTACCACACCCCTTCCATCTACACCCCCACCCCTTCCATCTACACCCCTACCCCACCCCACCATCTGCACCCCTACCCCATCATCTACACCCCTACCCCTTACATCTACACCCCTACCCTACCCCACCATCTACACCCCCACCCCACCATCTACACCCCTACCCTACCCCACCATCTACACCCCCACCCCTTCCATCTACACCCCCACCCCACCATCTACACCCCTACCCTACCCCACCATCTACACCCCCACCCCTTCCATCTACACCCCCACCCCACCATATACACCCCTACCCCACCCCTTCCATCTACACCCCCACCCCACCATCTACACCCCCACCCTACCATCTACACCCCTACCCCACCATATACACCCCTACCACACCCCTTCCATCTACACCCCCACCCCACCATCTACACCCCCACCCCACCATCTACACCCCCACCCCACCATCTACACCCCCACCCCACCATCTACACCCCCACCCCACCATCTACACCCCTACCCCACCATCTACACCCCCACCCCACCATCTACACCCCCACCCCACCATCTACACCCCCACCCCACCATCTACACCCCCACCCCACCATCTACACCCCTACCCCACCATCTACACCCCCACCCCACCATCTACACCCCTATCCCACCATCTACACCCCTACCCCACCATATACACCCCTACCCCACCCCACCATCTACACCCCTACCCCACCATCTACACCCCTACCCCACCATCTACACCCCTACCCCACCCCACCATCTACACCCCTACCCCACCCCACCATCTACACCCCTACCCCACCCCACCATCTACACCCCTACCCCACCCCACCATCTACACCCCTACCCCACCCCACCATCTACACCCCTACCCCACCCCACCATCTACACCCCTACCCCACCCCACCATCTACACCCCTACCCCACCCCACCATCTACACCCCTACCCCACCATATACACCCCTACCCCACCCCTTCTATCTACAAACCCCACCCCACCATCTAAACCCCTACCCCACCATCTGCACCCCTACCCCACCATCTACACCCCACCCCACCATCTACACCCCTACCCCACTTCTACCATCTATACCTCAACCCCTCCCTCCCTCCCTCAACCAACCAACCAACCCAACTTAACCTAACCTAACCTAACCTAACCTAACCTAACCTAACCCAACCCAACCCAACCCAACCTAACCCAACCCAACCCAACCTAACTCAACATACCCAACCTAACCTAA
>NW_026732016.1:815000-914940 GCF_028476545.2 Physella acuta
ATGTTTGCAGCACATGTTTGTAGCCCATTTTTCTAGCACATGTTTGTCGCACATATTTGTAGCCCATGTTTGTAGCACATGTTTGTAGCACATGTTTGCAGCACATGTTTGTAGCCCATTTTTCTAGCACATGTTTGTAGCCCATGTTTGTAGCCCATGTTTGTAGCCCATGTTTGTCGCACATGTTTGTCGCACATGTTTGTCGCACATGTTTGTCGCACATGTTTGTCGCACATGTTTGTCGCACATGTTTGTCGCACATGTTTGTCGCACATGTTTGTCGCACATGTTTGTCGCACATGTTTGTCGCACATGTTTGTCGCACATGTTTGTAGCACATGTAACATGTGTATTGAACTCGTTTGGGGAGAGGTAGGGCTGTTCTACCCCTAAATAACCCACACCACACCCCACACCACACCACACCCCACACCAACACTATCAAAAAGTGAGAGCCAGAGGCACATAAACAACCCCAACTTTTGGATTGAATTCAAATCCAACAATCGCCACTGGAGAGGTGAAGCAGGCACGCGAACCAGTGACCCGTGGCCTGACCCTTATGCCTACCCACTCGGGTCTAATTGTTGAATTGACCATCTAACCGAGGCGAGGACGTGGCGAGCTGCTGGCGAACAAGTGAGAGAGCGCCACTCGCCACCAGATTGGTTTGTTTGTGCTGACGCTTCAATGTCTAACGAGCCTCGAATTGTTATATGCTTTAAGCTACTTCAACTGTAGGGGGGGGGGGGGGGGGGGGGTTCTGCCTTCCAGCAAGTGGGTCTTTAAACACACACACGTGGTGTGAGTCAAAGCGTTAAGCACTAGTAGGATGGGATCTTTCACAGAGCATATGCTCGACCTACATGGAAACCTTGAGTCGGGGGGGGGGGGGGGGAGGAGGAGGGGGGGAGGGGGTGATGAGGTTTTTGTACACACATACATACACACAAACACATTCACATAAACAAATACTCACACAAACACATACAGTGCATCCGCTCTTGGAAAAAATAAGGTGAAAATCTAACGCTTCGAAAGTCTGCCTACAGTCAAACAATCAAACACTCAAACAATCAAACAATCAAACATTCAAACACTCAAACACTCAAACAATCAAACAATCAAACAAACAATCAAATAATCAAACAATCAAACAATCAAACAATCAAACAATCAAACAATCAAACAATCAAACAATCAAACAATCAAACAATCAAACAATCAAACAACCAAACAATCAAACAATCAAACAAACAAACACTCAAACACTCAAACACTCAAACAATCAACCTTCTTGGTTGTCTGCCCTGATGTAGTTGTACCATTTTGGTAGTCTGCACTGATGTAGTTGTACCTTCTTAGTTGTCTGCCCTGATGTAGTTGTACCTTCTTGGTTGTCTGCCCTGATGTAGTTGTACCTTCTTAGTTGTCTGCCCTGATGTAGTTGTACCTTCTTGGTTGTCTGCCCTGATGTTGTTGTACCTTCTTGGTTGTCTGCCCTGCTGTTGTTGTACCATCTTGGTAGTCTGCCCTGATGTAGTTGTACCTTCTTGGTTGTCTGCCCTGATGTAGTTGTACCTTCTTAGTTGTCTGCCCTGATGTAGTTGTACCTTCTTGGTTGTCTGCCCTGATGTAGTTGTACCTTCTTGGTTGTCTGCCCTGCTATTGTTGTACCATCTTGGTAGTCTGCCCTGATGTAGTTGTACCTTCTTGGTTGTCTGCCCTGCTGTAGTTGTACCTTCTTGGTTGTCTGCCCTGCTGTTGTTGTACCATCTTGGTTGTCTGCCCTGCTGTTGTTGTACCATCTTGGTAGTCTGCCCTGATGTAGTTGTACCTTCTTGGTTGTCTGCCCTGATGTAGTTGTACCTTCTTAGTTGTCTGCCCTGATGTAGTTGTACCTTCTTGGTTGTCTGCCCTGATGTAGTTGTACCTTCTTGGTTGTCTGCCCTGCTATTGTTGTACCATCTTGGTAGTCTGCCCTGATGTAGTTGTACCTTCTTGGTTGTCTGCCCTGCTGTAGTTGTACCTTCTTGGTTGTCTGCCCTGCTGTTGTTGTACCATCTTGGTTGTCTGCCCTGCTGTTGTTGTACCATCTTGGTTGTCTGCCCTGATGTAGTTGTACCTTCTTGGTTGTCTGCCCTGATATATACCTTAAGCTGGGATGGCGTCTTGTCGGTGGTGAGCGGTCAGGCGACCCTGGTAGTGTGGACACCCCAGAGCTAGCGGGCCACCACTTCGCCCAACCCAGATGGTTGGCTGGTAGTTCGGGCAGCCCTCGCTAAAACAACTCAGATCCCAGAAATGTAGTTTCGATATTGTTGGCATTTAGATAAATTTTCAAACGAACATTATACATTTGTCATCTAAGGATAACTGAAGCTGCTAACTAATTACTGGCGTTGATAATTGAACGGAATCAGCCTATCCCCAGTACCCAGCAATAGTTGGTGAAAAGGCGGTGGATCATTTTTTTTGTAATTGAACACGCGCATCATGACGTTATTTTATCTGCACTATTTGATTTGATGAGAGAAGCATGGTGTAATGGTGGAAGAATGTTTGGTGGAAGAATGTTTGGTGGAAGAATGTTTGTTTGGTGAAATAATTTTTGGTGGAAGAATGTTTGGTGGAAGAATGTTTGGTGGAGTAATGTTTGTTTTGTGGAAGAATGTTTGGTGGAAGAATGTTTGGTGGAAGAATGTTTGGTGGAAGAATGTTTTTTGGTGGAATGTTTGGTGGAAGAATGTTTGTTTGGTGAAATAATTTTTGGTGGAAGAATGTTTGGTGGAAGAATGTTTGGTGGAGTAATGTTTGTTTTGTGGAAGAATGTTTGGTGGAAGAATGTTTGGTGGAAGAATGTTTGGTGGAAGAATGTTTTTTTGGTGGAATGTTTGGTGGAAGAATGTTTGGTGGAAGAATGTTTGGTTAAAGAATGTTTTTTTGGTGGAATGTTTGGTGGAAGAATGTTTGGTTGAAGAATGTTTTGCTGGAATGATTGGTGGAAGAATGTTTGGTGGAAGAATGTTTGGTGGAAGAATGTTTTGTTGGTGGAAGAATGTTTGTTTAAAGAATGTTTTTTGGTGGAATGTTTGGTGGAAGAATGTTTGGTGGAAGAATGTTAGGTTGGTGGAAGAATGTTTGGTGGAAGAATGTTTGGTGGAAGAATGTTTTGTTGGTGGAAGAATGTTTGTTTAAAGAATGTTTTTTGGTGGAATGTTTGGTGGAAGAATGTTTGGTGGAAGAATGTTTGGTTGGTGGAAGAATGTTTGGTGGAAGAATGTTTGGTGGAAGAATGTTTGGCGGAAGAATGTTTGGTGGAAGAATGTTTGGTGGAAGAATGTTTGGTTGAAGAATGTTTTTTTGGTGGAATGTTTGGTGGAAGAATGTTTGGTGGAAGAATGTTTGGTGGAAGAATGTTTGGTGGAAGAATGTTTGTTGTAGAATGTTTGGTTGGTGGAAGAATGTTTGTTTGAAGAATGTTTTTTTGTGGAATGTTTGGTGGAAGAATGTTTGGTGGAAGAATGTTTGGTGGAAGAATGTTTGGTGGAAGAATGTTTGGTGGAAGAATGTTTGGTGGAAGAATGTTTGGTGGAAGAATGTTTGGTGGAAGAATGTTTGGTGGAAGAATGTTTGGTGGAAGAATGTTTGGTGGAAGAATGTTTGGTGGAAGAATGTTTGGTGGAAGAATGTTTGGTGGAAGAATGTTTGGTGGAAGAATGTTTGGTGGAAGAATGTTTGTTTGGTGGAAGAATGTTTGGTGGAAGAATGTTTGGTGGAAGAATGTTTGGTGGAAGAATGTTTGGTGGAAGAATGTTTGGTGGAAGAATGTTTGGTGGAAGAATGTTTGGTGGAATGTTCGGTGGAAGATTGTTTGGTAGAATGTTTGGTGTAAGAATGTTTGTTTGGTGGAAGAATGTTTGTTTGGTGGAAGAATGTTTGATGGAAGAATGTTTGTTTGGTGGAAGAATGTTTGGTGGAAGAATGTTTGGTGGAAGAATGTTTGGTGGAAGAATGTTTGTTTGGTGGAAGAATGTTTGTTTGGTGGAAGAATGTTTGATGGAAGAATGTTTGTTTGGTGGAAGAATGTTTGGTGGAAGAATGTTTGGTGGAACAATGTTTGGTGGAACAATGTTTGGTGGAACAATGTTTGTT
This sequence comes from Physella acuta, assembly GCF_028476545.2. Lineage (NCBI taxonomy): Eukaryota > Metazoa > Mollusca > Gastropoda > Physidae > Physella > Physella acuta. The sequence continues at coordinate 819,156 of NW_026732016.1, forward strand.
TGGTGGAAGAATGTTTGGTGGAAGAATGTTTGTTTGGTGGAAGAATGTTTGGTGGAACAATGTTTGTTTGGTGGAAGAATGTTTGGTGGAAGAATGTTTGGGCGATACTGGCTTGTTGAAGTGCGGACAGCCCGGACAGTTTGGCTGTGCGGGACAAACTCGTGTCATTTTGAAACGATCGTGAGCGGGGTGAGACAGATATTACACCGGTCAGACGGCCGCCATGTTTGCATTTCAATACGGTCGTCACGTGGTTTTTAATCAAACAATCACTTCCTCAGGGGGCTGTCATCGCGTCTATTGCCGACCTACCCTCAGATGTCATGTTAGCCCCACCCCCAAATGTCATGTTAGCTCCGCCCCTCTTCTAATTCCAATAAACATGCGACAGGAAGTGACGTATGTTAAATCAGCGCGTGCGTGGAGCGTGCTCATCCAGGTGACCTCTGACCTCACACCGACCACATCCAATAAAACAAGGGGTGGGGTAACGGGGGTGGGTTAAGGATGGGTGTGGGTGAGGTGGGGTGGGGTGAGGAGGGGTGGGATGAGGAGGGGTGGGGTGAGGAGGGGTGGGGTGGGGTGAGGAGGGGTGGGGTGAGGAGGTGTGGGGTGAGGAGGGGTGGGGTGAGGAGGGGTGGGGTGAGGAGGGGTGGGGTGAGGAGGGCTGAGGTGAGGATGGGTTGGGTGAGGAGGGGTGAGGTGAGGAGGGGTGGGGTGAGGACGGGTGGGGTGAGGTGAGGAGGGGTGGGGTGAGGAGGCCATAATTCAGCTCGATTACGATATCTGGCAATTATTTAGCTCGATTACGATATCTGTGAATTATATCCTCTAGACTCAGTGTAAGACATAGTTGAACAATATTACAATGTAACGTATAATATCATTTGGGTTCCCCAACATATTCCATAATCCAAACATACCACATGACATAAGGGGTCATCCATTTATGACGTCCCCCCACCCTCCCCTTTGTCCACAGACTTTCACTGACAGACTTTCATTGACAGACTTTCAATGACAGACTTTCATTGACAGACTTTCATTGACAGACTTTCAATGACAGACTTTCACTGACAGACTTTCAATGACAGAAGTCTGCATGACATATTGAACATGATAAGTCTGACAAAGTTGACACCACCGAAATACGGGAAAAATTAAGGCAAGTGACACAAAAAATACAAAAAGATGGAGCGGACAAACCTTGAACACACCAACAACATCAGCGGACATTAGATTGACATCCCCAGGGAACTAGGTGGGACAAAAAAAATGTGTAGAACATGTGAAGCAGCCAGAATGTCATGGAGCCAACCCAGAATGTCATGGAGCCAACCCAGAATGTCATGGAGCCAACCCAGAATGTCATGGAGCCAACCCAGAATGTCATGGAGCCAACCCAGAATGTCATGGAGCCAACCCAGAATGTCATGGAGCCAACCCAGAATGTCATGGAGCCAACCCAGAATGTCATGGAGCCAACCCAGAATGTCATGGAGCCAACCCAGAATGTCATGGAGCCAACCCATAATGTCATGGAGCCAACCCAGAATGTCATGGAGCCAACCCAGAATGTCATGGAGCCAACCTAGAATGTCACGGAGCCAATCATCCAGTCTCATGGGAGAGGTGTTCTTGTGACCCCATGCTCCACAAGGGGTCAACAAAGAATGATTGTGATGCTGATGCTGATGATGGTGCTGATGATGGTGATGATGACGTAATACAAAAAGTAAATGATAAACCACCTCCCCACCCCCGACTTCGTGTTAGATATCTGACTACTTCCCCCCACCCCCACATGCGTTTGTGTTAGATATTTCATTAATGTCTAAGATGTGTTCAAAACTAAACTAGGTGACGTAAATATCACAAAGTGACATAGAATCCACCAAGTGACGTAGCCTCCACCAAGTGACGTAGCCTCCACCAAGTGACGTAGCCTCCACCCAGTGACGTAGCCTCCACCAAGTGACGTAGCCTCCACCAAGTGACGTAGACTCCACCAGTTTGACTGACCCTATTGAACTGTTAAAACACTTTCCCTCCAGTCCTGCTCCTCTGTGTTGACAGAGAATAACCTCTAACCTCGCCTCAATATGACGTCACTACTCAGCAGGCCACGCCCCTCCGTCATCCAGTTGAGCAAAGGGGCGGGGCCAAAAGACCGGAATCTCCGGCAATCTATGGGTGAAGAAAGTGTAGAGTAGCCGGCCCTGCGGTAAGAGCCGGACGTCGAGGAGCTAGTGAGATTCGTGGTGCCGGCTGGCGTGCCGGTCGCTGGGTAACGCAGCTATTTTCTCCAGCTTGTCAAAGGGGGACTACTGGCTGTTTACAGTTTCTCAACTTCAAGGAAACTTTTGTGAAGCTTGGACTAGAGGGGAGGGGGGGGGGGGGCTTTGAAACAATTCGCTAGACGGAATTGAGAGAAAATAAAACATAGCAAAACACAATTCTAACAGAACACACCTACCCATGGTATGGATAAACATATGAACATAGAGGCATACACTTGAACTAACCACCTTGACACGGACACACACACACATACACACACCACATACACACACACATACACACACACCACGCACACCACATACCACACGCCACACACACACACGCACACGCACACACAAATAGTCAACACATCACGGCATCAAAATATTTTGGTGCGACAGTCTGGTCAAGTCTGCACATTTTGGTGCGACAGTCAGGTCAAGTCTGCACATTTTGGTGCGACAGTCAGGTCAAGTCTGCACATTTTGGTGCGACAGTCTGGTCAAGTCTGCACATTTTCGCGAAGAGATTGGTGGTAAGAATAAGCCGGCAAAAGTTGCTGTATCAATCTGTTGTATTGGAGGTGTCTACTTGCTTTATCCTAAGAAAGTCATCATCCCAATAGCGACATTTATTATCCCAATAACGACAGTCACTATCCCAATAACGACAGTGTGATTTACTTAGGTCTAGTCATGTTTTATTTTTGGTTTGACAGTGTTATAATACCATATATGGGTTGATGGTGCAACACCCGGGTTTTTTCCACTGTCTTATTAAGAGTGTCTAAGAATCAGAAATTTTCCATCAAGATCTGATTGATTGATTCAGATCAGATGACCATCCCAACCAATGGCTACATGAGTTGAGGATAATCTCCCCTGTTGCCTAAGTCTATAACTAGATCGCCCACAGGCAGCACGAGGCCGTCCATCTTGTCCGGCAGTCCATTCTGACCATTTGAACGTGAGAGAACTTAAGTCCTGAGTGTGCTATGCATTCTTAAGTTGTTTAAGTATTCTAGTATTAAATCATTTGTGGCCAAGTGATTCTTGATGCTATAGCAGTGTTGTGTGACCTGTGGCTATTTTTATACAGTGTTAGAATCTGTGATAGTATTTTTTCTTATGCTTTGTAAGTTGGGTTTTGTTATTTTCTAAATTAAATATTTTATCTCGTTTAACCTAGTGTTCTGCCACAACTGTGTTCGCTTATTAAAGGTTGTATGCAGATTGAATGAGTTGTTAACTACAATAGTTTCACTAGTTTTCCCTAGACATCGAAATCGAGCCCTAGTGTGTTGTTGAGTTAGTGTTCATTCATTTAGGCTTTAGGTCATTTGCATATAACCCCAAGAAAGAATCCGGGGGCGTTCACCATCTATCTGGCTGGTAGATAGGTGTCCGTTACAACAGTCACTTTCCAAATAAGGAAAGTCACTATCCCTATAAGGTGGGTCTCTATCCCAATAACGACAACAGGCACTATCCCAATAAGGAGAGTCACTATCCCAATAAGGAGAGTCACTATCCCAATAAGGAGAGTCACTATCCCAATAAGGAGAGTCACTATCCCAATAAGGAGAGTCGCTATCCCAATAAGGAGAGTCACTATCCCAATAAGGAGAGTCACTATCCCAATAAGGAGAGTCACTATCCAAATGACGACAGTCCCTATCCAAATAAGAACACAACAAGCGACATTTGTTATCTCAAGAATAAAATAGCAATATTTGTATCTATGTCCCTTCCATGTCATGTTGATGTCATGTTGATGTCATGTTGATGTCATGTCGATGTCATGTTGATGTCATGTTGATGTCATGTTGATGTCATGTTGATGTCATGTTGATGTCATGTTGATGTCATGTTGATGTCATGTTGATGTCATGTTGATGTCATGTTGATGTCATGTTGATGTCATGTTGATGTCATGTTGATGTCATGTTGATGTCATGTTGATGTCATGTTGATGTCATGTTGATGTCATGTTGATGTCATGTTGATGTCATGTTGATGTCATGTTGATGTCATGTTGATGTCATGTTGATGTCATGTTGATGTCATGTTGATGTCATGTTGATGTCATGTTGATGTCATGTTGATGTCATGTTGATGTCATGTTGATGTCATGTTGATGTCATGTTGATGTCATGTTGATGTCATGTTGATGTCATGTTGATGTCATGTTGATGTCATGTTGATGTCATGTTGATGTCATGTTGATGTCACGTTGATGTCACGTTGATGTCACGTTGATGTCACGTTGATGTCATGTTGATGTCATGTTGATGTCATGTTGATGTCATGTTGATGTCATGTTGATGTCATGTTGATGTCATGTTGATGTCACGTTGATGTCATGTTGATGTCATGTTGATGTCATGTTGATGTCATGTTGATGTCATGTTGATGTCACGTTGATGTCATGCTGATGTCACGTTGATGTCATGCTGATGTTATGCTGATGTCATATTGATGTCATGCTGATGTCATGCTGCTGTCATGCTGCTGTCATGTTGATGTCATGTTTATGTCACGTTGATGTCACGTTGATGTCATGTTGATGTCATATTGATGTCATATTGATGTCATGTTGATGTCATGTTGATGTCGATGATGTCATGTTGATATCTTGATGTCAATGATACCATGTTGATTCTATGTTGATGTCATACCAGTTAGACGGCCAGCCACCATTTAGACGGCCAGCTACCATATAGACGGCCAGCTACTAGTTAGACGGCCAGCCACCAGTTAGACTGCCAGCTACCATATAGACGGCCAGCTACTAGTTAGACGGCCAGCCACCAGTTAGACGGCCAGCTACCATATAGACGGCCAGCTACCAGATAGACGGCCAGCTACCAGATAGACGGCCAGCTACCAGATAGACGGCCAGCTACCATATAGACGGCCAGCCACCATTTAAACGGCGAGCTACCAGATAGACGGCCAGCCAACAGTTAGACGGCCAGCTACCAGATAGACGGCCAGCCACCATTTAAACGGCGAGCTACCAGATAGACGGCCAGCTACCAGATAGACGGCCAGCCAACAGTTAGACGGCCAGCTACCAGATAGACGGCCAGCTACCAGATAGACGGCCAGCTAACAGATAGACGGCCAGCCACTAGTTAGACGGCCAGCTACCAGATAGACGGCCAGCTAGAAAACAAACAGCTCCCTAACTTCGCTACGTGTTTTTTCTAATGAAAGATTTCTGATTCTAATTCAAACATTTGAACCCGTACCTTCCTTATCGCGGGCTTATCTGCCGTCCCGCCACCACCGCCTCCCATAGGTCGGCTCGGTTGACAATGTTGCTGTCGTCGAATGCTGAGAAACGGAGCGAGATCGTTGCCCACTGATAAGGGTACAGTTGTCTTTAGCACTGCGAGAATTTGTCTTCACAAAGAAAATGTTTCTTTCTGCTGGTCACGTGATGGCCGTGACTTAACCAAACGGCCTCTTATTTCGTCAGAGTATTCATGGATGTTCTGGATATTCATGGATGTTCTTGGATGTTCTGGATACTTTAAGGATGATGTAAGGCTAATGTAGGGATAGTGCAGTCATTCTGGCAGGATACTGTAAGGATACTTTTGGGATACTTTTATGATACTTCAAGGATAAGTGCTTTCGTTACTGCATGGATGAAATTTTGGTATCCAAGTGATGGTAAGTCAGCAAAAAATAAAAATACATCAAGAAAAATACAAAAAAAAAAAGCCTAAATAAAAATACGTCAATAAAAATACCCAATTAAGAATGCTTCAATGAAAAAAAAAAGAAACCTCCAAAAATAAATCTCAATAAAATACCTTAATAAATACGCCTAAATAAAAAACTAAATAAAAACACTTCGATAATTCACTGTAAAAGTTTTCTTTCTGTCTTCTTGAACTCTAAAAAAATAAAAGGAAATTTAAAAGTTGCACAGTCAAACGAAACGAAACTTCCCCCGAGCTTCACGAAAAAGAACGTGGTCATTCTTCTTCTTCCTCGTTCTTAATTTTTAGTGTTGGATGGGATCGAGCCTTATCTGCCAGATGGGTTGAACTCGAGACTTTTTTTTTTCCATGAGCTTTTTGCCAACTCGACCACGCCTCCATTACAATTAAAGATACGTGTCAACTTGTTATGCGCCATTGAGGCCATTGACTCCGATTTCAGGTCATTAATTCTAGAGTAAATAAATCTAATGCCACTAAGTAAGCGTTCTTCGGGGCTCTCCCCGAAGAGAAGTCTGAAAGAAATTCTAAATACGACTTTTGTCAATTTAAGCTTAAGGTTCAAGGTTTAGGAGTATGACTACGACTATATGTAGTATGAATATGCAGTAACTACGTGTAGATCAAGGTTACCATTTATACATATAATTCTCTTCTTGGAGACGTTAGAAAACAAGCTGTAAGCGCGCCTTGCAGTCCCCTCTCTTCCTCTCTAGGAAGTCTGGTGAGCTGTGGTTCACGCTAAATGTTTATAATCGTAGAGCCGGGTTTAGTGACGGCAGATAATTTAGTTTGAAACGATTTTAAACTTAGGGGAGGTAGCTAAGAGGAGGCTGCTTTCACGAGGGGGGGGGGGGGGGGGGTTGGGAGAAAGGAGGGTTTTAGTGTTTTAAAGCAAATATATTTTCAGTGGCAGCAGTAGTACTGTCGAATTCACAAATTATGAATTACTGAAAAGTAGAAAAAACAACAACTAAACAGCGGCGTATGATACGCCGCGGGTCGGCTCGTATAAAGTATTGTGATAATGATTAATTTAGCGTCTACACAAAATAGAATGGCGTCATTGATTCTTGAATAAAAATAAAATTAAGAATCAAATGATACACATTAATAATGACGTCATTGATAACAGAGACAAAAAAATAAATGCATAATTTAATTTTCTAATTTTAGAAAATTTGAAGTTGAGGTGGTGATTTTGGTTTTTATTTTGGTTAGAGAAAAAAACAAAACTAGCAGCCTAACGCCCGTTCTATTTCTCAATCAACGGGCCATTTATCTTGTACTTAAATAAACGTGTCTAAAGCAATTGTCTAAATCAAATAGCTCAATAAAAATAGCTCAATAAGAAACTTCAATAAAAATGCCTAAATAAAATACAAAATAAAATTAAAATACCTAAATTATAATTACCTAAATAAAATACCAAAAAACAAATACCTAAATTATAAATACCTAAATAAAAAAAAAAATTCATAAAAAAACGTTTTAATAACAAGCTTTTATGTAATGATGCACTAAAAAGTAGAATATAAATTATAGACTACTATTTAAATAACTATAAAGAAAAGCGTGGGTCACTTTAGTATCTATTGGATACCTTTACTAATGTTAAGGAAGACACCCACGCTTTTCTTTATAGTTATTTAAATAGTAGTCTATAATTTATTTTCTACTTTTTAGTGCATCATTACATAAAAGCTTGTTATTAAAACGTTTTTTATGAATTTTTTTTTCAGTACTTTACATGTTTTATCTACAATAGAGTTACATGACTAAAAACCATTGCGCGCCTACTGAATATCACGTTCAGTAGGCGCGCAATGGTTTTTGAACGCAGCCATTACGTGGTCGTGATGGCGCAGCTATTGATGACGCGTGTGGTGTGGTTGGCTAGACATGCCTACTAATTCGGTCCAAATTTTAATTAATTCATAAAAAATCAATTAGGCATCCAATTAAGTCAAATTTAGTTTCAGGTTGCATTGTCTTCATGTCTTGACCCACGTGCCAACTGTGAATCGTATCGGTCAAGTAGAACTGTCCGAATTTTCACTCCTGCGTTTCCGTCTAGACTGACGACTGACGACAGACAGAATGACGAGGAAGTGAGTTAAAAAAAAAATTCATAAAAAACGTTTTAATAACAAGCTTTTATGTAATGATGCACTAAAAAGTAGAAAATAAATTATAGACTACTATTTAAATAACTATAAAGAAAAGCGTGGGTCACTTTAGTATCTATTGGATACCTTTACTAATGTTAAGGAAGACACCCACGCTTTTCTTTATAGTTATTTAAATAGTAGTCTATAATTTATTTTCTACTTTTTAGTGCATCATTACATAAAAGCTTGTTATTAAAACGTTTTTTATGAATTTTTTTTCAGTACTTTACATGTTTTATTTACAATAGAGTTACATGACTAAAAACCATTGCGCGCCTACTGAATATCACGTTCAGTAGGCGCGCAATGGTTTTTGAACGCAGCCATTACGTGGTCGTGATGACGCGTGTGGTGTGGTTGGCTAGACATGCCTACTAATTCGGTCCAAATTTTTATTAATTCATAAAAAATTAATTAGGCATCCAATTAAGTCAAATTTAGTTTCAGATTGCATTGTCTTCATGTCTTGACCCACGTGCCAACTGTGAATCGTATCGGTCAAGTAGAACTGTCCGAATTTTCACTCCTGCGTTTCCGTCTAGACTGACGACTGACGACTTACGACAGACAGAGGAAGTGAGTTAAATAAAAGCTTGTAATAAAAGCTTGTAAAAATGCCTCATTTAGTTATTTAGATCTCAAATATTTTTTTTAGACTTTTCTTAGTCCAGCCGGGCTCTGGTCTGTAGGCAGAGTTTCTTCCAGGCATCTCTTCGGGGGGGGGGGGGGGGGGGGCGGGGGGATCTGTCCGTCTCCCCCCCCCCCCCCCCCCCCCCGAAAAAGTCTATCCCCTCCCTGTACGAAATGGAATTTATATAGAAAATATATACTTTTAACAGTGTTCTCTACCCCCCCCCCCGCCCCCGAAAATTTCAAGTGCCCCCCCCCCCCGGAGAAAAAAGTCTGGAACAAACACTGTCTGTAGGGCTCAAGTCTGAAAGAACAATTACTGTCCTCTAACAATTACTGTCCTCTAAAAATTACTGTCCTCTAACAATTACTGTCCTCTAAAAATTACTGTCCTCTAACAACTACTGTCCTCTAACAATTACTGTCCTCTAAAAATTACTGTCCTCTAACAACTACTGTCTTATAACAATTACTGTCCTCTAAAAATTACTGTCCTCTAAAAATTACTGTCCTCTAACAACTACTGTCCTTTAAAAATTACTGTCCTCTAACAACTACTGTCCTCTAAAAATTACTGTCCTCTAAAAATTACTGTCCTCTGACAATTACTGTCCTCTAAAAATTACTGTCCTCTAACAACTACTGTCCTCTAAAAATTACTGTCCTCTAAAAATTACTGTCCTATAACAATTACTGTACTGTAACAATTACTGTCCTCTAAAAATTACTGTCCTCTAGCAATTACTGTCCTCTAAAAATTACTGTCCTCTAACAACTACTGTCCTTTAAAAATTACTGTCCTCTAACAATTACTGTCCTCTAAAAATTACTGTCCTCTAACAACTACTGTCTTATAACAATTACTGTCCTCTAAAAATTACTGTCCTCTAACAACTACTGTCCTCTAAAAATTACTGTCCTCTAAAAATTACTGTCCTATAACAATTACTGTACTGTAACAATTACTGTCCTCTAACAATTACTGTCCTCTAACAATTACTGTCCTCTAAAAATTACTGTCCTCTAACAATTACTGTCCTCTAAAAATTACTGTCCTCTAAAAATTACTGTCCTCTAACAACTACTGTCCTCTAAAAATTACTGTCCTCTAACAATTACTGTCCTCTAAAAATTACTGTCCTCTAACAATTACTGTCCTCTAAAAATTACTGTCCTCTAACAACTACTGTCCTCTAACAATTACTGTCCTCTAAAAATTACTGTCCTCTAACAACTACTGTCTTATAACAATTACTGTCCTCTAAAAAATACTGTCCTCTAAAAATTACTGTCCTCTAACAACTACTGTCCTTTAAAAATTACTGTCCTCTAACAACTACTGTCCTCTAAAAATTACTGTCCTCTAAAAATTACTGTCCTCTGACAATTACTGTCCTCTAAAAATTACTGTCCTCTAACAACTACTGTCCTCTAAAAATTACTGTCCTCTAAAAATTACTGTCCTATAACAATTACTGTACTGTAACAATTACTGTCCTCTAAAAATTACTGTCCTCTAGCAATTACTGTCCTCTAAAAATTACTGTCCTCTAACAACTACTGTCCTTTAAAAATTACTGTCCTCTAACAATTACTGTCCTCTAAAAATTACTGTCCTCTAAAAATTACTGTCCTCTAACAATTACTGTCCTCTAAAAATTACTGTCCTCTAACAACCACTGTCCTCTAACAATTACTGTCCTCTAAAAATTACTGTCCTCTAACAACTACTGTCTTATAACAATTACTGTCCTCTAAAAATTACTGTCCTCTAACAACTACTGTCCTCTAAAAATTACTGTCCTCTAAAAATTACTGTCCTATAACAATTACTGTACTGTAACAATTACTGTCCTCTAACAATTACTGTCCTCTAACAATTACTGTCCTCTAAAAATTACTGTCCTCTAACAATTACTGTCCTCTAAAAATTACTGTCCTCTAAAAATTACTGTCCTCTAACAACTACTGTCCTTTAAAAATTACTGTCCTCTAACAACTACTGTCCTCTAAAAATTACTGTCCTCTAAAAATTACTGTCCTCTGACAATTACTGTCCTCTAAAAATTACTGTCCTCTAAAAATTACTGTCCTCTAACAACTACTGTCCTTTAAAAATTACTGTCCTCTAACAACTACTGTCCTTTAAAAATTACCGTCCTCTAACAACTACTGTCCTCTAAAAATTACTGTCCTCTAAAAATTACTGTCCTCTGACAATTACTGTCCTCTAAAAATTACTGTCCTCTAACAACTACTGTCCTCTAAAAATTACTGTCCTCTAAAAATTACTGTCCTCTAAAAATTACTGTCCTCTAACAACTACTGTCCTTTAAAAATTACTGTCCTCTAACAACTACTGTCCTTTAAAAATTACTGTCCTCTAACAACTACTGTCCTCTAAAAATTACTGTCCTCTAAAAATTACTGTCCTCTAACAACTACTGTCCTTTAAAAATTACTGTCCTCTAACAATTACTGTCCTCTAAAAATTACTGTCCTCTAAAAATTACTGTCCTCTAACAATTACTGTCCTCTAAAAATTACTGTCCTCTAACAACCACTGTCCTCTAACAATTACTGTCCTCTAAAAATTACTGTCCTCTAACAACTACTGTCTTATAACAATTACTGTCCTCTAAAAATTACTGTCCTCTAACAACTACTGTCCTCTAAAAATTACTGTCCTCTAAAAATTACTGTCCTATAACAATTACTGTACTGTAACAATTACTGTCCTCTAACAATTACTGTCCTCTAACAATTACTGTCCTCTAAAAATTACTGTCCTCTAACAATTACTGTCCTCTAAAAATTACTGTCCTCTAAAAATTACTGTCCTCTAACAACTACTGTCCTTTAAAAATTACTGTCCTCTAAAAATTACTGTCCTCTAACAACTACTGTCCTTTAAAAATTACTGTCCTCTAACAACTACTGTCCTTTAAAAATTACCGTCCTCTAACAACTACTGTCCTCTAAAAATTACTGTCCTCTAAAAATTACTGTCCTCTGACAATTACTGTCCTCTAAAAATTACTGTCCTCTAACAACTACTGTCCTCTAAAAATTACTGTCCTCTAAAAATTACTGTCCTCTAAAAATTACTGTCCTCTAACAACTACTGTCCTTTAAAAATTACTGTCCTCTAACAACTACTGTCCTTTAAAAATTACTGTCCTCTAACAACTACTGTCCTCTAAAAATTACTGTCCTCTAAAAATTACTGTCCTCTGACAATTACTGTCCTCTAAAAATTATTGTCCTCTAACAACTACTGTCCTCTAAAAATTACTGTCCTCTAAAAATTACTGTCCTCTAAAAATTACTGTCCTCTAAAAATTACTGCCCTCTAAAAATTACTGTCCTCTAACAATTACTGTCCTCTAACAATTACTGTCCTCTAACAATTACTGTCCTGTAACAATTACTGTCCTCTAAAAATTACTTTCCTCTAACAACTACTGTCCTCTAAAAATTACTGTCCTCTAACAACTACTGTCCTCTAAAAATTACTGTCCTCTAACAACTACTGTCCTCTAAAAATTACTGTCCTCTAAAAATTACTGTCCTCTAAAAATTACTGTCCTCTAACAACTACTGTCCTTTAAAAATTACCGTCCTCTAACAACTACTGTCCTCTAAAAATTACTGTCCTCTAAAAAATTCTGTCCTCTGACAATTACTGTCCTCTAAAAGTTACTGTCCTCTAACAACTACTGTCCTATAAAAATTACTGTCCTCTAAAAATTACTGTCCTCTAAAAAATTCTGTCCTCTGACAATTACTGTCCTCTAAAAGTTACTGTCCTCTAACAACTACTGTCCTATAAAAATTACTGTCCTCTAAAAATTACTGTCCTCTAACAACTACTGTCCTCTAAAAGTTACTGTCCTCTAAAAATTACTGTCCTCTAAAAATTACTGTCCTCTAACAACTACTGTCCTTTAAAAATTACTGTCCTCTAACAACTACTGTCCTTTAAAAATTACTGTCCTCTAAAAATTACTGTCCTCTAAAAATTACTGTCCTCTAAAAATTACTGTCCTCTAAAAATTACTGTCCTCTAACAATTACTATCCTCTAACAATTACTGTCCTCTAACAATTACTGTCCTGTAACAATTACTGTCCTCTAAAAATTACTGTCCTCTAACAACTACTGTCCTCTAAAAATTACTGTCCTCTAACAACTACTGTCCTCTAAAAATTACTGTCCTTTAAAAATTACTGTCCTCTAACAACTACTGTCCTTTAAAAATTACTGTCCTCTAACAACTACTGTCCTTTAAAAATTACTGTCCTCTAATAACTACTGTCCTCTAAAAATTACTGTCCTCTAACAACTACTGTCGTCTAAAAATTACTGTCCTCTAACAACTACTGTCCTCTAAAAATTACTGTCCTCTAACAACTACTGTCCTCTAAAAATTACTGTCCTATAACAATTACTGTCCTCTAAAAATTACTGTCCTTTAAAAATTACTGTCCTCTAACAATTACTGTCCTGTAACAATTACTGTCCTCTAAAAATTACTGTCCTCTAACAACTACTGTCCTTTAAAAATTACTGTCCTCTAACAACTACTGTCCTCTAAAAATTACTGTCCTCTAACAACTACTGTCCTCTAAAAATTACTGTACTCTAACAACTACTGTCCTTTAAAAATTACTGTCTAACAACTACTGTCCTCTAAAAATTACTGTCCTCTAACAACTACTGTCCTCTAAAAATTACTGTCCTCTAACAACTACTGTCCTCTAAAAATTACTGTCCTCTAACAACTACTGTCCTCTAAAAATTACTGTCCTTTAAAAATTACTGTCCTCTAACAACTACTGTCCTCTAAAAATTACTGTCCTCTAACAACTACTGTCCTTTAAAAATTACTGTCCTCTAATAACTACTGTCCTCTAAAAATTACTGTCCTCTAACAACTACTGTACTTTAAAAATTACTGTCCTCTAACAACTACTGTCCTCTAAAAATTACTGTCCTCTAACAATTACTGTCCTCTAACCATTACTGTCCTCTAAAAATTACTGTCCTCTAAAAATTACTGTCCTCTGACAATTACTGTCCTCTAAAAATTACTGTCCTCTAAAAATTACTGTCCTCTAACAACTACTGTCCTCTAAAAATTACTGTCCTCTGACAATTACTGTCCTCTAAAAATTACTGTCCTCTAACAACTACTGTCCTCTAAAAATTACTGTCCTCTAAAAATTTCTGTCCTCTAACAACTACTGTCCTCTAACTGACGAAATACTGATCTTCTGAAAGCTGTCAAACTCTGATCAAAAGCAATATGCTGGCATATAGAAGTGGTCAGTGACATGTCAGTGTCCTGCTGGTCAGTGACATGTCAGTGTTCTGCTGGTCAGTGACATGTCAGTGTTCTGCTGGTCAGTGACATGTCAGTGTCCTGCTGGTCAGTGACGTGTCAGTGTCCTGCTGGTCAGTGACATGTCAGTGTCATGCTGGTCAGTGACATGTCAGTGTCATGCTGGTCAGTGACATGTCAGTGTTCTGCTGGTCAGTGACATGTCAGTGTTCTGCTGGTCAGTGACATGTCAGTGTTCTGCTGGTCAGTGACATGTCAGTGTTCTGCTGGTCAGTGACATGTCAGTGTCATGCTGGTCAGTGACATGTCAGTGTCCTGCTGGTCAGTGACATGTCAGTGTCCTGCTGGTCAGTGACATGTCAGTGTCCTGCTGGTCAGTGACATGTCAGTGTCCTGCTGGTCAGTGATATGTCAGTGTTCTGCTGGTCAGTGACATGTCAGTGTCATGCAGGTCAGTGACATGTAATACCAACCACTGGAGTGTAAACAAGAGCAGGGTGGGTACCATGACCTTGACATCACTCATCTCCTGGTGGCCACTGGTCCAGTACAAGTCACGTGACATGGTGACCAGCCACGTGACACGATGGCCAATCACGTGATACGGTGACGACAGTTTACTGACGAGAGCAATACCTCGCCTAGAACCGGGGGGCTGCCGGCTGCCGGCTGCCGGTCTCTTGGCTATCCGAACGACTTTCATTAAACTCTTGTCACGGCACTTGTCAACATACCAGCCGGCAATTTATCCCGGTCCGTGACGTCACATTTATCAGCCTGCAGCTTCCAGCAAATAGCGGCAGAGAGGGAGGCGTCTGATGGTGCTCACCATACGGGCAATATTCACATCCCCGCCGTGCAACACTTCAGACAGCAATTCTGGCCGGACGGGAAATTTTCTCTGACTTCTGCCTTTGTTTGGGATGTCATCTGGATGTCCCATGGCATACGGGTAGCTCGGTCATTCGCGTGTGTCATTTGGTAATGCCATCTCAGTCATGTGTCATTTGGTATTGTCATCTCGGTCATTCATGGAAGTCATCTGGTGTTTCATTCATTCGTTTGGAGCTTAAAAATTGCTTTCAACTGTATACTTAGTCGCTAAACTGGTGTCTTACTTCATAAGACCACTGTCTTACGTCATAAGACCACTGTCTTACGTCATAAGACCACTGTCTTACGTCATAAGACTACTGTCTTACGTCATAAGACCACTGTCTTACGTCATAAGACTGTTTTGTTTCGTCATAAAACTTACGGAATTCAATGGAAGAGAAAGTATAAAATCAGCAGAAACTTAAGTTAGGGGTGAACTTGTATTCAAACTAAAAAAAAAATACATACAGAACTTTAAAACTAAAAAGAAAATCCATAAAAATAAACCGGGAGTGATCTCCCCTAAACTTTCTCGAATATTCTTATATAAAACAACAGGGGATGGGAACTCGGGATATAGTTATGATTTTTAATCCATTTTAAATACTTAAACTTTTTAAAATAAAATAGAATCTCATAGAAAAAAGTATTGCACACCAAGCGAACGCCGAATAAAGATGTTCATAATGGTGCGCAATATTATTAGTACTTTATAAATTTAGATGCGTTTTTGAGAAATCGGAAATAGCGTAAATTAGTACTTCCCGTCAACGGAAATTACTCAAAATTTGACAGAACGAAGAGAATTTTAGATTTTTTACTTACATGTAAAGTTTCATTTATCTATCTGAAATAGTACTCAAGTTATAGGCTTTTGAAAAATTCAAAGTAGAAAAAGTACCACTTCCGGTTATCGGAAATCGCTCAAAAGTTGATACGGATCTACTTGAGTACCGTTACAGCTAGGTTGATGAAATTTCATATATAAGTATTTTATCAAAATCGTAAATCCGTATCAACTTTGGAGCGATTTCCGACAACCGGAAGTGGTACTTTTTCTACTTTGAATTTTTCAAAAGCTTATAACCTGAGTAATATTTCAGATAGATAAATGAAATTTCATAAGTAAGTAAAAGATCTAATTCTCTACCTTCTGTCAAATTTTGAGTAAGTTCTATTGCCTGGAAGTACTAATTTCCGCTATTTCCCATTTCTAAAAAAAACCGCATGTAAATTTATAAAGTACTAATAATATTGCGCACTATTATGCACATTTTGTTTTGGCGTTCGCTTGGTGCGCAATTCTTTTTTCTATGAGATTCTATTCTATTTTCAAAAGTTTAAGTAATTAAAAATCATGTCTATATTACAAGTTATATAAGAATATTCGAGAAAGTTTTGGGGAGATCACTCCCGGTTTATTTTTACAGTAATTAAATAGTAGTGTATCATACTATATTTAAAGAATATCATTTATTTTCTTCTTTTTTTGCATTATTGCATAAACGCTTGTTATTTAAACTTTGTTTTGAATTTTTTTGGCACTTTTTAGCATTTCGTCCCCCCCTCTCCCCCCCCCCCCCCCCCCCCCCCAGTATTATCTTGTTCTATCTCCCAAAATCTAGTTTTGAGAAAAATGCATCGAAAGTTTCATGGGGTCTGATTTACCTATTAAAAATATTTCAAACTCATTTATATTTTGATAAAATGTTAAATGGCATTAAACAATGAGCATCAAAGCTATTTTTATGACTTTATATAGCAATAGAAGCCCAAAATAATTATTTTTCACTTTTGAGATAGAACAAAATACTATCAACCAGATCAGGATTAGAAAATTGTATAATGTTCTAAGTAATTTTTGTTGTTGTTATACAGCCAGTTTCAATAGCTTTTCCAGAAGTGTAATGTACTTTTGTATGAGTAATACCTTCTTCATGTAAATCAGACTGTACTTGCTCATTAATTTTCACTTTTTTATCACCTTCATGGCAAAATTTATATAATAGAGTATATTGCATGACATGCATTGTTTTTACTGTTCTTTATAAGTGGACCTATGCATTAAAATGTAAAGTTTGGTCTGTAACTTATGGCTCTCTGCATACATTAACATAATTTGGTTTAGTCAGTGGCGAAACAAGTTCGGGTGACACTCCGTGTGTCACCCCTCCACCCTCTTACATTTTTACATTTTTGGTTTTGTGTCACCCCTCTACCCTATAATTTTATTTTAAGTTTAACTAATTAAAGAATTATATTGACTGTAAATTTTAGTGTTTTTCACATTGGTGTCACCCTCTAAATGGCGTCACGTGCGGATCACACCACGCCCCCTGCCTTGTGATACAACTGGAATCAAATTATTAATACAATTAATGCAAAACTCAATAATTGAACACAATATACACAGTTCATTATGCAAAAACAACCAATCTTGTAATTGATTAGTGAGAATATACATAAACACTTTCTTTTCTCATAATGCTGCTACGAAACTTAAATACAGGAGGGCAGATGTCCATATCATTGACACTGCTTTTCTAGGTCTCTGATGTTTTTATTGTTCTTTTTCACAATTCTCTGCAGATAGAAATGAAGGTAGGCTACATCAGTACAAGGTGCAAAAACAGAAATACTTCTCTCCCCAACCCCCTCAACCACACTAATACTTTATACTAAACTGAAAACCAGGAATAAACTCGACTTATTTTAATGGTTTTAAGACTAATATGTTACTAGCAATGTATTACTTCAGATTTTAATCTGAAACAAAGACATTGTTTTCATCATCTATATATTGGAACAGCTTCTCATTATGATTTTGACGATATAACATACAAAGTAGACCCTACACTTAATGTACTAAACAATGCATAGTATAGGCCTACATAATAATAGGCCTATTATCAATTGAGATTTTTAACGAACAAACACTTAAACTAAATATGTGTGAAATAACACAATTAAGACAACTTATAAAACATAGAAATACTTACGATTCAGGATCTGGTAATTCAGTCAATTTATTTCCATCAGAGCAGGGGCGGAACTACAGTGCCGCCAGACCCCGCAATGCGGGGGGGGGGGGGCCCACGCCATTTAGGGGCCCACGGCCGACCCTTATAGTTTTCATTATAGTTTTAAAAAATCTAATTTTCTTGCAATTTTTGACTTGATGGTTGTTTTGTAAAACGATTACCATAGCTGCGGTTTGATTATCTTTATTCTATAGACACCATCCCCACGCCCTTGTATATTCTTTTTCCCTTTCTTTTTGAACCACTGTGAAAGCCAAATCCTCTCTCTTCTACAATTAAACTTAACAAAGATAAGCAAACGTTCAAACCACTTCCATGACTTATTTCCCTTTTTAAACAGTCAAATTTGGATGCTCATAAGCTCCTTTTAAGAGATTTGTACTAAACAAATTAAAAAGCAATTACTTCTTTTATTAAATATTTTTCATAAAGTACTTACTAAAGAATGACCTTGTATAAAAAGGAAATGTATTTAAAATTAATAATATAAATATAAAAAAACATAAAAATAATCATAACACGAGACACCATTACTTCTACAAAAAGGTCATGTTTTATATTCTTTTTGCCAGGTAGATGTAACGAGAACCCATAGATAAAATGAAACTGATTTTCTCAAAACACACTAATGCACTTACACACATGACATGATGTTGTAATTTGTTTTAATTGAAAAAAAAATAATAATTTCAAAACCCAAACAGGCCAGCAATGAGTATCCTATGCTCTGTTCTTATTTTGTTAATATATATATATATATATATATATATATATATATATATATATATATATATATATATATATATATATATATATATATATATATATATATATATATATATATATATATATGGGTGGGGGACCTAAAAAAAATTTTTTGCGGGGTGGCCATTTTTTTCTAGTTCCGCCACTTCATCAGAGCCAAAATCGACAAAAAGATGTTTACACGCCGCCATTTTGATCAACGACGCACAAGTCACATGACTTAAACAGCTAATTTCATTGGCAGAATCGGACATAGAACATTATAATTCTAGCGTATCCAAAGAAAATTTATGCGTTAATTATATACTGTTATAACAGAATCATATTATAAAATTGACATAGAACAAGATTATACTGGCCAAGTGCATCAACTCGTAGTTAGAACAATGTCAAATTGAAAAGTTTGGTAGGAAGCAGATGACTTAGAGTCACGTAGATAAGTGGAGAATGAACATAGTGCTTTTCTACATCATAGGGTCGAGTTTTTCGAAAAAAATTAAATTTTTTAGTTAGAACACGATAATACTGAGGGGACGATTCTTTTATTTACAATGGAGTTGCATGATTTAAACAATTGCGAACTAAATTAATTGTGATGGTATAATAGTGCGGAATGTAATTAGTACTTTATAAATGCCTTTTCGATTTTTGAGAAATCAGAAATAGCGTAAATTACTACTTCCGTTTAACGGAAATTACTCAAACTTTGACAGAAGGCAGAAAATTATATCTTTTACTTATATGTGAAATTCCGTTTATTTATCTAAAACAGTACACAAGTTACAGGCTTTGAAAAAATAAAAGTAAAATAAGTACCACTTCCGCTTATTGGAAATCGCTGAAAAGTTGGTACAGAACTAAAAATTTGATATAATACTTATATATAGTCGGTGTGGTCGAGTCGGTTGCTAAACCGAAAAGTCTCGAGTTCGAACCCTCGGGCAGAAGAGGCTCGCTAGCTTGGGACAGCCACTCTTCTAGAAAAGACAACTCCTAAATCAAACAACTGCTGCCTTGTAGTTTGTTCTTGGTTGGACAAAGGCTATGGAAGCAAATCCAAAAAGAAAAGCAGGCTGAAATCGGAGTCAATTGCCTCAATGGCGCAAAACCATTTGACACGTAATCCTTAATTGTGATGGAAGCATGGTCGAGTCGGCAAAGCTCATGGTTGTTAAATTCGAAAAAAAAGTCTCCAGTTTAAACCCTCTGGCAGATAAGGCTCGATCCCTCCCAACACTAAAAATTAAGAACAAAGAAGAAGAAAGAAGACTTATATATAAAATTTCATTAACCTAGCTGTAATGGTACTCAAGTTAACGTGTTCACAGACATACACACAGAAATACAAACATAATTGCAAAGCCTAGTTTTTCCGACTCGATTACGCAATGAACGCCGTAATTTTGATACATCTGGATTTATAATTTTTGCCCGATTAAAATAAGTCCCCTATACTCCGTATGTGTTGAAGTACTGAGAAGTAAAACGGTGAAAACTGTCAAAGTTTTATGTGACTTTTATGCACTATTGCAATACTTCCTCTAAACTCTGTATACGAGAAAGTAATAAAAAAAATTAATAAAAACCGTTTTAATAACAATCTTTTATGTAATGATGCACTAAAAAGTAGAAAATAAATCAATGTCTTAAATATATAATTATACACTACTATTTATATAACTATAAAGAAAAGCTTTGGTCACTATATTAGTTATTAAATAATGTTACTAATATTTAGGAAGCGACCCACGCTTTTCTTTATCTAATATATAAAGCTCAATTCTGTATGTAATAAGTTTGTCGTTGACATACTTGCATGGATTTAAGTGTTAGATATTTAAAGTCCCTATGGTCTAAATTTATGAGTTAAAAAATTAATATTGAAAGTTTTGGGAAATAATTTTCAATTATCAAACTGAAAGTAATAATTTTCGGCATGTTCATTAAACACAAGTTTTAAAAAAATATCATCTTTTACAAAAATTCTAATTATGTATTTAGTCCTATAGCACTTACTTCCCTTTGATAAATTAGGAAAACACAATTACTTCCCTTTATAAAACCATTGCATTAGTGGAAAAGAATTTACTTTTTATTACTTTGTTTTGGTGTTGGGAAAAAAAATAATTACATAATTAGCGGGGATTGATCAAGTGCAAATGTTGTAGGTATTTTACGGATAAGCTTGGAGTATAGTAATTGTTCATTAAATTGAAACAGGCGCGTTCGTTTAAGTGAGTGCAAAAGACTATGAATAAATTGGGGTACTATAGTCGTTCATTAAGCTAAAACAGGTGATTCCGCCCCGGGCGTTTATGTTCGCATTAGTGTTTTCTTTGTGTTTAGGTGGGTTTGCGTTAGTGGTTGCGTTTTGATTTGGTTCGTTTTTGTTCTTTCTTTTTTCGTTTTTGTTTGTGTTTTTTTTCTTTGGGTTTGTATTTGTGTTTTTGGTTGGTTTTGCGTTTGGATTTGGTTTGTTTTCGTTTGCTTTTTCGTTGTTTTTTTGTGTGTGTTGGTATTGGTGTTTGTGGTTGTGGTTGGGTTTGTTGTTAGGTTTTTGTTTTCGTTTGTATTTGTAATTGTGTTAGCGTTATGTTTGCGTTTTGTTGTTTTGGTTTTGGTTGGTTGTGGTTTGGGTGGGCAATGCCGGGTTTATGATGATTACTAAACACATAGGTAATGGTCTTTAACAGAAAGGTTTTTCACAGAAGCCAGAGCAGGGCCTGGCCGGGACGGCTAGTAGTTATATAAATAGTAGTGTATAATTATATATCTGAAGACATTTATTTATTTTGTACTTGTTATTAAAATGTTTTATATGATTTTTTTTCAGTACTTTAAATGTTTTTAATTTACAATAGAGTTGCATGACTAAAAACCATTGCGCACCTAATTGACGTGATGACGCGTGTATAATAGTGCGGAATAGTTTGATAAGGCAGCCGACTAATTTGGACACATTATTAATTAATTCATAAAAAATTAATTAGGCAACCAATTAAGTCAAATTTAAAGTCATGTTGCATTATCTTTATGTCTAGACCCACGTGCCAACGTTGAACCGTATTTCTCTGTTAGAAGTGTCAGTAATTTTGCTCGGCCGTTTCGATCTAGACAGACAGACTGACGACAGACTGACGAGGAAGTGGGTTAAATAAAAACTTGTAAAAACTATAAAACTCTGTGCCGACTAACCAGGAAATAATATAATTAATATTAATATTAACCTTAATCTATTTTAGTATAAGCCGAAGCATAATAATAAATGTGTTAGGAAAAGAAAATAAATGACATTAGATCATTTAGACATAAATAGCAATATTTAGCGTGAGTTGAAAAATTACCTCCCCTAGCATAAACACTAAAATCTTTAATTAATTAGATTTTACGCTTTATTATTAAAACGTATCCACTTTTTTCTAGGGATTTAAGCCTTAATAACATTTGACATTTATCAGTTTAATATGTTTTAACAATAAGCACATATATAGTTTTTCTGTCTGTTTATTTTTTGTTGACGTATGCAAAGAACAGAAACTTTGCAAACTTTAAAACATTTGAGTTAGTACATAATCGACCCGTCTCTATCATTTTTTTAAAAAGCCAATGCGACGTAACTAACGCTTAGAATGTAAATCTTTCTTTTTTAAGTTTATAGATAGATTCTCTAGCGATGACGGGAGAAGGAAGGAATGACAATCAGCCGTTATAGACTAGCTGCTTGCCCTTGCTGTACCGCCGTGTGACATTTAATCATTTTTGACGGATAGAAAATATAGGCACACACAACAACCCATTTCTTTTCTTTAATCGTGTCAAATAAATTTGAACACATTAAAATAAGGAACTGGGAAATAATAAACCTCACCACCAACCGAATGAAACCACGAACCACACACCATATCGAGCCATACCACACCCCAGTACCACACCCCAGTACCACACCCCAGTACCACACCCCAGTACCACACCCCATTACCACACCCCATTACCACACCCCAGTACCACACCCCAGTACCACACCCCAGTACCACACCCCAGTACCACACCCCAGTACCACACCCCAGTACCACACCCCAGTACCACACCCCAGTACCACACCCCAGTACCACACCCCAGTACCACACCCCAGTACCACACCCCAGTACCACACCCCAGTACCACACCCCAGTACCACACCCCAGTACCACACCCCAGTACTACACTATATACCCCGCCCACACACCGATCAACACCACCCGATAAGCTAAATCATAAAACATGCCGCGGTTTCAATGTCTCACACAGCAAAACCGACACACAACCCACACACAACCCACACACATCGCTTCACACCAGCACACTAAACCCTCCACTTCCAATAACTCATCTCACACATACACACCACTTTCCACACACAAAGACTACACACTGCATCACACATTACACGGAGTAGAGCAAAGAGGGGCGTTATAATTTCATGTAGAGTTGAATCAAATGTAATAGAGTTGAATCAAATGTAATAGAGTTGAATCAAATGTAATAGAGTTGAATCAAATGTAATAGAGTTGAATCAAATGTAATAGAGTTGAATCAAATGGAATAGAGTTGAATCAAATGGAATAGAGTTGAATCAAATGGAATAGAGTTGAATCAAATGGAATAGAGTTGAATCAAATGGAATAGAGTTGAAACAAATGGAATAGAGTTGAATCAAATGGAACAGAGTTGAATCAAATGGAATAGAGTTGAATCAAATGGAATAGAGTTGAATCAAATGGAATAGAATTGATTCAAATGGAATAGAGTTGAATCAAATGTAATAGAGTTGAATCAAATGGAATAGAGTTGAATCAAATGGAATAGAGTTGAATCAAATGGAATAGAGTTGAATCAAATGGAATAGAGTTGAATCAAATGGAATAGAGTTGAATCAAATGGAATAGAGTTAAATCAAATGGAATAGAGTTGAATCAAATGGAATAGAGTTGAATCAAATGGAATAGAGTTGAATCAAATGGAATAGAGTTGAGTCAAATGGAATAGAGTTGAATCAAATGGAATAGAGTTGAATCAAATGTGTCGATTTAACTCAAAGCCTTCGACGAGTGAGATTCTCTTAATATGAGCTCTATTACGAAAACAAATTTTGCCGTACGACCCTCCTTGATATTATGTGAGATGGTAGATAAAAAAGCTCGCCATATCCGGGAAAATTCTGCCAAGTGCTCAAAAGTGACCAGTCGTATTTCCCTATATAATCTTTGTAATTTATGGGTAAACAGAGGGTAATTTCAACACAAATTGTAGGACACTTACCTCCTGTACATCTCGCTAATTTTTGGCATACTCCTCTATAGATGACTAAGCCGTATGGAAAAACTGTTGGTCAGACTCAAAGCCCTAGATGAGGGCTAAAATATGACCGCGAGTAAAATTCTCTATTAAATGATATATATATATATATATATATATATATATATATATATATATATATATATATATATATATATATATATATATATATATATATAATTTGACGAACGATCCCCCTAATATTTTGTGAGGTCGTAGACCGACCATTGCAGGGTAACAAAAAACATTATTCTCGTCGGAAAAACCCCTTAGGGGCGTTAGATTTGTCCAGATGCCGTATTTTCCTATAAACACAATTGTACAGGGGAGGTAACAAATTAATAATTTAAAAATAATGTTTATACTCTTTTAAAGAAAAAACAATTGTAAATTGTGAAAATTAATTGCGAAAGAGAATTTAATATAATATTTGATCGATACTATTAAGGAAGCCTTGCAGTTCTAATAACCTTGCGAGTAATAAGTTTGCGAATACTCCAACAAAGTTAGCATGACATAAAATTACTCAGACTGTTTAAACTTAGGCCCTATGCATTCCATAAAACAGCCAATCGCCAATCAATTAATTATTCAAATTTTCAAAAGTTACTTGAAAACCTAAGCAAAGCTAGGCAGTATGCCTAGTATATATATATATATATATATATATATATATATATATATATATATATATATATATATATATATATATATATATATATATATATATATATATTGGCCTATATATATATATTGGCCTATATATATATATTGGCCTATATATATATATATATATATATATATATATATATATATATATAGGCCTATATATATATATATATATATATATATATATATATATATATATATATATATAATAAGCGCATCCATCACGCGGTTCACGTGCAATAATAGAATAATGAAAATTCAAGGCCACATGACATGATAACTCTCAATTTATTAATTATAATATGAAAATAAGTGTCGTTCTGTTATTTATTTTTTTACTTATTCGAGATCTTGTGGACACATGACATTTGTTCTTCGTCTGGTGCACAAATAAATCAGAGGTTTGTCAACACGTCAACTGGCCCATTCAGTTATCCAAGTGAGAAGCACTGACGCTCCAAATCTAATGCGATACACCAAACTAACGTAACTTTTTATGAGGTTTCCACCAAAACGTTACCAATCGTGTATTATAGACATGTGCCTTGTTTTCCAAAGTTTAATTTAATGTGAACAATGTCGGCACTTCATCCATTGGATCTTAGTTGTTGGAGCGCAGGTTTGTCCACACTACTCACGAGACACACCAGGGCATGTTGACAGCAGTGTTTCTTCCAGACTTTTTTCTCCGGGGGGGCACTTAAAATTTTCGGGGGGGCGGTAGACTTTCTTCGGGGGGGGGGCGGACACTGTTAAAAGTATATATTTTCTATATAAATTATATAAATTTCATTTCGTTCGGGGGGCGGTAAAATTTTTTCGGGGGGGGGGGGGGGGCGAAGCCCCCCCGAAGAGATGCCTGGAAGAAACTCTGGTTGACAGGTTCAGTTTTCTCTGACAACCCCTCGGCACGTGTCAGTTGTCAGGGGGTCGCGGGGAGCCACCACTTACCTTAATACACGGGCGATAGGTGCAACACCTGGTTAGACTTACCTTAATACACGGGCGATAGGTGCAACACCTGGTTAGACTTACCTTAATACACGGGCGATAGGTGCAACACCTGGTTAGACTTACCTTAATACACGGGCGATAGGTGCAACACCTGGTTAGACTTACCTTAATACACGGGCGATAGGTGCAACACCTGGTTAGACTTACCTTAATACACGGGCGATAGGTGCAACACCTGGTTAGACTTACCTTAATACACGGGCGATAGGTGCAACACCTGGTTAGACTTACCTTAATACACGGGCGATAGGTGCAACACCTGGTTAGACTTACCTTAATACACGGGCGATAGGTGCAACACCTGGTTAGACTTACCTTAATACACGAGGCGATAGGTGCAACACCTGGTTAGACTTACCTTAATACACGGGCGATAGGTGCAACACCTGGTTAGACTTACCTTAATACACGGGCGATAGGTGCAACACCTGGTTAGATTTACCTTAATACACGGGCGATAGGTGCAACACCTGGTTAGACTTACCTTAATACACGGGCGATAGGTGCAACACCTGGTTAGACTTACCTTAATACACGGGCGATAGGTACAACACCTGGTTAGACTTACCTTAATACACGGGCGATAGGTGCAACACCTGGTTAGACTTACCTTAATACACGGGCGATAGGTGCAACACCTGGTTAGACTTACCTTAATACACGGGCGATAGGTGCAACACCTGGTTAGACTTACCTTAATACACGGGCGATAGGTGCAACACCTGGTTAGACTTACCTTAATACACGGGCGATAGGTGCAACACCTGGTTAGACTTACCTTAATACACGGGCGATAGGTGCAACACCTGGTTAGACTTACCTTAATACACGGGCGATAGGTGCAACACCTGGTTAGACTTACCTTAATACACGGGCGATAGGTGCAACACCTGGTTAGACTTACCTTAATACACGGGCGATAGGTGCAACACCTGGTTAGACTTACCTTAATACACGGGCGATAGGTGCAACACCTGGTTAGACTTACCTTAATACACGGGCGATAGGTGCAACACCTGGTTAGACTTACCTTAATACACGGGCGATAGGTGCAACACCTGGTTAGACTTACCTTAATACACGGGCGATAGGTGCAACACCTGGTTAGACTTACCTTAATACACGGGCGATAGGTGCAACACCTGGTTAGACTTACCTTAATACACGGGCGATAGGTGCAACACCTGGTTAGACTTACCTTAATACACGGGCGATAGGTGCAACACCTGGTTAGACTTACCTTAATACACGGGCGATAGGTGCAACACCTGGTTAGACTTACCTTAATACACGGGCGATAGGTGCAACACCTGGTTAGACTTACCTTAATACACGGGCGATAGGTGCAACACCTGGTTAGACTTACCTTAATACACGGGCGATAGGTGCAACACCTGGTTAGACTTACCTTAATACACGGGCGATAGGTGCAACACCTGGTTAGACTTACCTTAATACACGGGCGATAGGTGCAACACCTGGTTAGACTTACCTTAATACACGGGCGATAGGTGCAACACCTGGTTAGACTTACCTTAATACACGGGCGATAGGTGCAACACCTGGTTAGATTTACCTTAATACACGGGCGATAGGTGCAACACGTGGTTAGATTTACCTTAATACACGGGCGATAGGTGCAACACCTGGTTAGATTTACCTTAATACACGGGCGATAGGTGCAACACCTGGTTAGACTTACCTTAATACACGGGTGATAGGTGCAACACCTGGTTAGATTTACCTTAATACACGGGCGATAGGTGCAACACCTGGTTAGACTTACCTTAATACACGGGTGATAGGTGCAACACCTGGTTAGATTTACCTTAATACACGGGCGATAGGTGCAACACCTGGTTAGACTTACCTTAATACACGGGCGATAGGTGCAACACCTGGTTAGATTTAGTCGTCGAATGTGGTAGCGAGACTTATCCGACTGTAGGGGGCCAAACTGTTTGTGATGCCCTCCGGATGATACTGCCGCCGGTGATTCAAGTAGTACCGCCCCCCCCCCCCCTGTGCAGCACACATAATAAGTTGATCCCACGTGCAAAGATAGCCACTGGGGATCTCGGGGCGCTAAATATTTCCGTGGGGCCGGGGCGCTAAATAAATGACGCCACTTATTAAAAGTAAATGACTATAAATAATGTTCAATTAATGCATTTACTAATGAATAACCTTTCCTAAACAGGATAAAAACAGTCTTACCTCCCTTTGTGTGTAAATGAGTTTCATCAAATACTGTGCAAATAAAATAATATGTGCTGACCAGTGCTTGCTAGTGTCTGACAAAATGTGCTGAAGTGGTAATTGTGCAAAGGATAAGTTTGCTAGTGTCTGACAAAATGTGCTGAAGTGGTAATTGTGCAAAGGATAAGTTTGCTAGTGTCTGACAAAATGTGCTGAAGTGGTAATTGTGCAAAGGATAAGTTTGCTAGTGTCTGACAAAATGTGCTGAAGTGGTAATTGTGCAAAGGATAAGTTTGCTAGTGTCTGACAAAATGTGCTGAAGTGGTAATTGTGCAAAGGATAAGTTTGCTAGTGTCTGACAAAATGTGCTGAAGTGGTAATTGTGCAAAGGATAAGTTTGCTAGTGTCTGACAAAATGTGCTGAAGTGGTAATTGTGCAAAGGATAAGTTTGCTAGTGTCTGACAAAATGTGCTGAAGTGGTAATTGTGCAAAGGATAAGTTTGCTAGTGTCTGACAAAATGTGCTGAAGTGGTAATTGTGCAAAGGATAAGTTTGCTAGTGTCTGACAAAATGTGCTGAAGTGGTAATTGTGCAAAGGATAAATTGATCCATTCGATACTTGCGTAGCTAGGAAAGAAGAGTGGGATGGGGGTCGGGTCAGGAAGCAACTTGAAATGGAAAGTAGCAATGTAGCGAGTACCTTACCCAAAGTCTGTAATAAAATGTACTCAAGGGGGATAATTGAAAATATAGAATTTGGCTGTCAAATGGGAGCAACGCATCACGTCATTCACTCAAATTTTAAGTTTTGTATCTTTTACACTGCAGCTTGTGTTGTGATTTTTGATGTTTTGTATCTTTTACACTGCAGCTTGTGTTGTGATTTTTGATGTTTTGTATCTTTTACACTGCAGCTTGTGTTGTGATACTTGTGTTGTGACCTTTGATGTTTTGTATCTTTTACACTGCAGCTTGTGTTGTGACCTTTGATGTTTTGTATCTTTTACACTGCAGCTTGTGTTGTGACCTTTGATGTTTTGTATCTTTTACACTGCAGCTTGTGTTGTGACCTTTGATGTTTGCGGAAGAGCGCGGTCTAGTGACTATAAAATACAGATAATCGTTCCGCAGCTACAATATTTTTTTCTTTTACAAACCAAATGTAGAGTCAAAAAGGCACAAACATTAAATTTTAAATAAAAAAAAAATTAATTATGGTCGATTGATGGACCCCTAAACGGTCTGCCCCTCCCTCCCTATGGTAGTTCCGACCCTGAGTTAAACTACTAAATTAGGCAATAGAGTAATTTAAAATTTAATGAAGCACACTACTACATTTTATATATACACACACATATATATATATATATATATATATATATATATATATATATATATATATATATATATATATATATATATATATATATATATATATATATATATATATATATATATGTATATATAAAATACGGTTCGTAGTTGGTCAAAACATGAAGACAATGCAACATGACATTAAATTTTACTTAATTGGTTGCCTAATTAATTTCTTATGAATTAATTAAAATTGTGTCCAAATGAGTAGACCGTCACATCAAACTATTCCGTACACGCGTCATCACGTTCATTAGGGCGTCATCACGTTCATTAGGGCGTCATCACGTTCATTAGGTGCGCATGGTTTTTAGTCATGCAACTCTATTGTAAATTTAAAAAGCTTTTCTTTATAGTTATTTAAATAGTTGTGTAATCTATTTTCTACCTTTTAGTGTATTACTAGGCATGCTGCCCAGCTTCGCTTAGGCTTTCGAAAACATTGAGAATTTGAATGCTTTATTAATTCGCCCGAAGGTCGGTCTACGACCTCAAGAGTTATGAAGAGGTTCCTCCGTGGACATTTTTTTTCGATTTATAGCTCATATAAGGTACCGGTCAGTCGAGGTCAGTTTTGACCCCCACATCGTAGACTTTTCGGCCAACCGGCCCCCGTGTTCTGTCGCACCAAGGCAAGATCATGCCAAATTTGAAGCGCCTGCGGCGCCGGGAAGTGCCCTATCGGACACCCGACAATCTAGATCTAGAGCTAGATTCCTAAAAGAATTTTTTTTTTAAGTTTAGCCCGAGCATAATAAAAAAGAATACATTAACCAAGCTGACTTGCTGTGTCTCGAACCCGCACCACCTGCGTGGTTTAATGTACACTAACATCTCCGCTATTTAGGCACCTTATAAAATACGGAGAATGAAAGACGTATTTTAAAATCTTAACTTACGCGAATATGCCTATTCTTTCAAATTAATTTTTTATCCCAAATTAGCCAGTTCCAAACAAAGATTTTGTATAAAATAAATAAGTCTTGAAATAGTTTAGTCCTAATATAGAAATTTATTTTTGGAATTGATTTTAGAGAAGTTAGAGTCTAAATCTAGATCTTAGCGTCTACGTCTAGATCTAGTTATTGCGTAGATTTAGATTTAGATTTAGTCTAGATCTAGAATCTCTAGATCTAGAATCCAAATACATAAAATAAATTGTATGAGTTTAGGCCGGAAAAATTGTATTGTATACATTTCATAGTGTAGGCTACGTAGATCTAAATCAAATTTGAATGAAATAGTTCATTTCTTTTCATTCTAAACACGGCAGATGACGTCATTAGTTAATGTATAAGCAATAGCGACGTCACAGTTTTATGCGTTCTTTTTCACATATATTAATGCTTTTCCGGTTGCATAAATAATACTGTTTCTCTACATTCGAATACGCCTTTAATTTTTATTTTTCTTCTTTAACTAAAATTGTGGTTATACATTTAAAACATCTAACATATTTTTTTCAACAAAAGTCCGTAAAAAGTTCTCGATATATCGCTGCCGATTCTGACGTGATGTCCGGCGAAAATTTTTTGCGGACAGAGAAAGAGAGAGAGAGAGATGTGCGAACTTGGGGATTTATATATTAGGATTACATGAAAGCTTATTATTAAAACGTTTTTTTAATGAAATGTTTTTCATATTTGTTTATGCCATGCATGCTTATGTGCAAAGGGAATTAACCAAGTTAATATCTTTTGAAAAACAATCTAGTCCTGCGTATCCTACACAAGGTCTAGCGTCTCTTGGGTGTTGCAATTTTTGTTTTCGTATCGGAATATTTTCATCTACAAGCCAATCTTTCAGAGCGATCCGATAAAAGGTGTAATGATGCATAAAATAATGTACCCTATATATATATATATATATATATATATATATATATATATATATATATATATATATATAGAGAGAGAGAGAGAGAGAGAGAGAGAGAGAGAGAGAGAGAGAGAGAAAGAGACAGGCAGTAAGAGATACATGATACATAGAAAGAACCCTTTGAACCCTACAAACCCTACGAAAAGTACAAACCCTACGAACTCCTTCATCTTTCAGCAGGCTCCTGATGCCGGTAAGAATGGACAGCCGATTGTACACCTCCACTCTACACTCACGGCAGTTTGGCGACCCCCACAGCTGCTGTATAGCCCAGCCACCCGCATGTTTCTATGCTTGTGTTCAAGGCCAGGGTAGTCTCGGCGGCCAGGCCATGTCAGTAGTGGAGCAGGAAAGCCACCAGATCCACCAGATCCACCAGATCCACCCAGCCTTCTCCCAGCACCGTCCAGAAATGTCTAGCTGTAGCAGCCCAGCCCGCCCCCTACAGCACGCGACCGTGCTCCACCATCACGCGTTACCCGACACCAGCCACACAACAAGCAACCACACACAGCTAGTGACTCCACAGCTAGTGACTCCACAGCTCCCCAACAGCTCTTCTCTCCCAGCCGGCTGCCAGCCACTACTGCAGGAGCCGGCTCATAGACCGTGTCCTTCACCCTCGAGTGACCCGGATATAGAACATCCGCGACTTCCGTTTCCCTGGATGAAAACTACAAAGTCCCACGCGCACCAGTGGAAGGCGCATTGGCCAGGTAGGGTTTGCCAGGTAGCATTGGTCAGGTAGCATTGGCCAGGTAGGGTTTGCCAGGTAGCATTGGCCAGGTAGCATTGGTCAGGTAGCATTGGTCAGGTAGCATTGGTCAGGTAGGGTTTGCCAGGTAGCATTGGCCAGGTAGGGTTTGCCAGGTAGCATTGGCCAGGTAGCATTGGTCAGGTAGCATTGGTCAGGTAGCATTGGTCAGGTAGGGTTTGCCAGGTAGCATTGGTCAGGTAGGGTTTGCCAGGTAGCATTGGTCAGGTAGGGTTTGCCAGGTAGCATTGGTCAGGTAGCATTGGTCAGGTAGCATTGGTCAGGTAGCATTGGTCAGGTAGGGTTTGCCACTTACGTCAATATACCTCCAAATTCTAGGACATAGCATAATGATGGCGACCGAAAACGACTAATCCCTATTAGTGGTTAGGGTTAGCCCTAATCCCTAACCCTAATCCCTAATTAGAGATTATTAAAAAAAGTAATGTATATTTCAATTAGTTTTGACTTGCCAACTCCAGAACAATACTGGTCTATTCTATCAATGAACGTTTAGTGTTTGGTATACACTTTCCATCTACGGTTTTTCATTCAATGCGCCGAGCATGTGGGAGAATAAGTCAGAAATAACCTCTTGTTTACATCTATACAGCAAAGTCATGTTTTGACTTGCTTTGTTGCTCACACCTATTCAAGAAAAGCGCGGGTCACTTTAGTATCTATTGGATACCTTTATTAATATTTAAGAAGAGACCCACGCTTTTCTTTATTATAATTTAAATAGTAGTGTTTTATTAAAATATATTTAAAGAAAGTCATTTTTTTTTCTCCTTTTTAGTGCATCCTAATATATAAAACCCCATGTTCGCACTTCTCTCTCTCTCTCTCTCTCTCTCTCTCTCTCTCTCTCTCTCTCTCTCTCTCTATCTCTCTCTCTCTCTCTATCTCTCTCTCTCTCTCTCTCTCTTTCTCTCTATGAGAACTTTAAGATACGGACTTTTGTTGAAAATAATATGGTGTATGTTTTATGTGTAATAAACTAAATTTTATTTCAAGAAAGAAAATAAACCGGGAGTGATTCCCTCTAAATTTTCTCGAATAATCTTATAAAACACTTCAGGGGATATAGACATGAATTTTAATTCTTTTTTAATTATTTAAACATTTTAAAGTAGAATAAAATCTCGTAGAAAAAAGAACTGCGCACCAAGTGAACGCAAAGCAATATATGTATAATAGTACGGAATATTATTAGTACTTTATAAATTCACATGCGTTTTTTGAGAAATCGAAAATAGCGTAAAGTATTACTTCCGATCAACGGAATTTACTAAAAAAAATTGAAAGAAGGCAGAGAATTAGATCTTTTACTTAAATGTGCAATTTCATTTATCTATCTGAAACAGTACTCAAGTTATAGGCTTTTGAAAATTAAAAGTAGATTAAGTTCCACTTTCGGTTATCGGAAATAGTTGAAAAGTTGATTTAGAACAACAAATTTGATATAAGGGGTAATCCATAAATGGCGTCACGCTTTTTTGACGATTTTACCTACTCCCTCCCCTCCGTCACACATCGTCCTGCTCTGGTCCATTTCAATTGTCCTGCTCTGGTCAATTGTCCTGCTCTGGTCAATTGTCCTGCTCTGGTCAATTGTCCTGCTCTGGTCTATTGTCCTGCTCTGGTCTATTGTCCTGCTCTGGTCTATTTCAATTGTCCTGCTCTGGTCAATTGTCTTGCTCTGGCCAATTGTCCTGCTCTGGTCTATTTCAATTGTCCTGCTCTGGTCTATTGTCCTGCTCTGGTCTATTTCAATTGTCCTGCTCTGGTCAATTGTCCTGCTCTGGTCTATTGTCCTGCTCTGGTCAATTGTCCTGCTCTGGTCAATTGTCCTGCTCTGGTCAATTGTCCTGCTCTGGTCTATTGTCCTGCTCTGGTCCATTTCATTTCTCCTGCTCTGTTCAATTGTCCTGCTATGGCCAATCGTCCTGCTCTGGTCTATTTCAATTGTCCTGCTCTGGTCAAATGTCTTGCTCTGGCCAATTGTCCTGCTCTGGTCTATTTCAATTGTCCTGCTCTGGTCAATTGTCCTGCTCAGGTCTATTGTCCTGCTCTGGTCAATTGTCCTGCTCTGGTCAATTGTCCTGCTCTGGTCAATTGTCCTGCTCTGGTCAATTGTCCTGCTCTGGTCTATTGTCCTGCTCTGGTCCATTTCATTTCTCCTGCTCTGGTCAATTGTCCTGCTATGGCCAATTGTCCTGCTCTGGTCAATTGTCCTGCTCTGGTCTATTTCAATTGTCCTGCTCTGGTCAATTGTCCTGCTCTGGTCTATTTCAATTGTCCTGCTCTGGTCTATTTCAATTGTCCTGCTCTGGTCAATTGTCCTGCTCTGGTCTATTGTCGTGCTCTGGTCAATTGTCCTGCTCTGGTCAATTGTCCTGCTCTGGTCAATTGTCCTGCTCTGGTCTATTGTCCTGCTCTGGTCAATTGTCATGCTCTGGTCAATTGTCCTGCTCTGGTCAATTGTCCTGCTCTAGTCAATTGTCCTGCTCTGGTCCATTTCATTTCTCCTGCTCTGGTCAATTGTCCTGCTCTGGTCAATTGTCTTGCTCTGGCCAATTGTCCTGCTCTGGTCTATTTCAATTGTCCTGCTCTGGTCAATTGTCCTGCTCTGGTCTATTTCGATTGTCCTGCTCTGGTCAATTGTCCTGCTCTGGTCTATTTCAATTGTCCTGCTCTGGCCAATTGTCCTGCTCTTGTCAATTGTCCTGCGCTGGTCCATTTCAATTGTCCTGCTCTGGTCAATTGTCCTGCTCTGGTCAATTGTCCTGCTCTGGTCAATTGTCCTGCTCTGGTCTATTGTCCTGCTCTGGTCTATTGTCCTGCTCTGGTCCATTTCATTTCTCCTGCTCTGGTCAATTGTCCTGCTATGGCCAATCGTCCTGCTCTGGTCTATTTCAATTGTCCTGCTCTGGTCAATTGTCTTGCTCTGGCCAATTGTTCTGCTCTGGTCTATTTCAATTGTCCTGCTCTGGTCTATTGTCCTGCTCTGGTCTATTTCAATTGTCCTGCTCTGGTCAATTGTCCTGCTCTGGTCTATTGTCCTGCTCTGGTCAATTGTCCTGCTCTGGTCAATTGTCCTGCTCTGGTCTATTGTCCTGCTCTGGTCAAGTGTCCTGCTCTGGTCAACTGTCCTGCTCTGGTCTATTGTCCTGCTCTGGTCCATTTCATTTCTCCTGCTCTGGTCAATTGTCCTGCTATGGCCAATCGTCCTGCTCTGGTCTATTTCAATTGTCCTGCTCTGGTCAATTGGCTTGCTCTGGCCAATTGTCCTGCTCTGGTCTATTTCAATTGTCCTGCTCTGGTCTATTGTCCTGCTCTGGTCTATTTCAATTGTCCTGCTCTGGTCAATTGTCCTGCTCTGGTCTATTGTCCTGCTCTGGTCAATTGTCCTGCTCTGGTCAATTGTCCTGCTCTGGTCAATTGTCCTGCTCTGGTCAATTGTCCTGCTCTGGTCTATTGTCCTGCTCTGGTCCATTTCATTTCTCCTGCTCTGGTCAATTGTCCTGCTATGGCCAATTGTCCTGCTCTGGTCAATTGTCCTGCTCTGGTCTATTTCAATTGTCCTGCTCTGGTCAATTGTCCTGCTCTGGTCTATTTCAATTGTCCTGCTCTGGTCTATTTCAATTGTCCTGCTCTGGTCAATTGTCCTGCTCTGGTCTATTTCAATTGTCCTGCTCTGGTCTATTTCAATTGTCCTGCTCTGGTCAATTGTCCTGCTCTGGTCTATTGTCGTGCTCTGGTCAATTGTCCTGCTCTGGTCAATTGTCCTGCTCTGGTCAATTGTCCTGCTCTGGTCTATTGTCCTGCTCTGGTCAATTGTCATGCTCTGGTCAATTGTCCTGCTCTGGTCAATTGTCCTGCTCTAGTCAATTGTCCTGCTCTGGTCCATTTCATTTCTCCTGCTCTGGTCAATTGTCCTGCTCTGGTCAATTGTCTTGCTCTGGCCAATTGTCCTGCTCTGGTCTATTTCAATTGTCCTGCTCTGGTCAATTGTCCTGCTCTGGTCTATTTCAATTGTCCTGCTCTGGTCTATTTCAATTGTCCTGCTCTGGTCAATTGTCCTGCTCTGGTCTATTGTCCTGCTCTGGTCAATTGTCCTGCTCTGGTCGATTGTCCTGCTCTGGTCTATTGTCCTGCTCTGGTCAATTGTCATGCTCTGGTCAATTGTCCTGCTC
This sequence comes from Physella acuta, assembly GCF_028476545.2. Lineage (NCBI taxonomy): Eukaryota > Metazoa > Mollusca > Gastropoda > Physidae > Physella > Physella acuta. Next base: position 855,418 of record NW_026732016.1, read on the forward strand.
TGGTCAATTGTCATGCTCTGGTCAATTGTCCTGCTCTGGTCAATTGTCCTGCTCTAGTCAATTGTCCTGCTCTGGTCCATTTCATTTCTCCTGCTCTGGTCAATTGTCCTGCTCTGGTCAATTGTCTTGCTCTGGCCAATTGTCCTCCTGTGGTCTATTTCAATTGTCCTGCTCTGGTCAATTGTCCTGCTCTGGTCTATTTCAATTGTCCTGCTCTGGTCAATTGTCCTGCTCTGGTCTATTTCAATTGTCCTGCTCTGGTCAATTGTCCTGCTCTGGTCTATTTCAATTGTCCTGCTCTGGTCAATTGTCCTGCTCTGGTCTATTTCAATTGTCCTGCTCTGGTCTATTTCAATTGTCCTGCTCTGGTCAATTGTCCTGCTCTGGTCTATTGTCCTGCTCTGGTCAATTGTCCTGCTCTGGTCGATTGTCCTGCTCTGGTCTATTGTCCTGCTCTGGTCAATTGTCATGCTCTGGTCAATTGTCCTGCTCTGGTCAATTGTCCTGCTCTAGTCAATTGTCCTGCTCTGGTCAATTGTCCTGCTCTGGTCAATTGTCCTGCTCTGGTCAATTGTCCTGCTCTGGTCTATTGTCCTGCTCTGGTCAATTGTCATGCTCTGGTCAATTGTCCTGCTCTGGTCAATTGTCCTGCTCTAGTCAATTGTCCTGCTCTGGTCAATTGTCCTGCTCTGGTCCATTTCATTTCTGCTGCTCTGGTCAATTGTCCTGCTATGGCCAATCGTCCTGCTCTGGTCTATTTCAATTGTCCTGCTCTGGTCAATTGTCTTGCTCTGGCCAATTGTCCTGCTCTGGTCTATTTCAATTGTCCTGCTCTGGTCTATTGTCCTGCTCTGGTCTATTTCAATTGTCCTGCTCTGGTCAATTGTCCTGCTCTGGTCTATTTCAATTGTCCTGCTCTGGTCAATTCTCCTGCTCTGGTCTATTTCAATTGTCCTGCTCTGGTCAATTATCCTGCTCTGGTCTATTGTCCTGCTCTGGTCAATTGTCCTGCTCTGGTCAATTGTCCTGCTCTGGTCAATTGTCCTGCTCTGGTCAATTGTCCTGCTCTGGTCTATTGTCCTGCTCTGGTCAATTGTCATGCTCTGGTCAATTGTCCTGCTCTGGTCAATTGTCCTGCTCTAGTCAATTGTCCTGCTCTGGTCAATTGTCCTGCTCTGGTGTAAGGAGACCAGAGCAGGACGATTGACCAGAGCAGGACAATTGAAATGTGCTTTATCGCGCTAATTTTGTCCTAGCCACACCCTCGTTAGAAATCCTTACCCTCTGCAGCACACGGAGGTCATTTGAAAGCATCTCCATCCCTCCCCACCCTACACCAAGCATACATTCCCCTCTCAACATTCCCTGACAAACAAATCTATTTTAGGCCGTGCAAGGACGTCGACACGGCCGCTGACGTTTGTAGGTAGACGTAGATTGGTCAGGGGCGTCGTGAAGGGGGGGGGGGTAAAGGAATCTTTTTGTCAGGGGCGTCGTGAAGGGGGGGGGGTAAAGGAATCTTTTTGTCAGGGGTTTGGTTTGTTAGGGGCGTCACCAGCAAGAGATATATCATTTTTCTCGAACATGTTCAATTCTTTCTATCGCTTCACTGTTCTGTTGGACGGAAGGACGTACAGACGTACAGACGGACATACGGACAGTTGGACATATGGACATACGTACATACGTACAGATGGAAAAACAAGAGACTCAATCAGTAAAAGTTTCCGTTTGTTAAAAACATTTATTCACCCAGATATATTTCCGTTCTTCACAACGTATAACTGAACACACAGGCCACAACGTATAACTGAACATACACGCTTCACAATGTATGTGAACATACAAGCTACACAATGTATGTGAACATAAAGGCACACAATGTATGTGAACATACACGCTACATAATGTATGTGAACATACACGCTACATAATGTATGTGAACATACAGGCCACAATGTATGTGAACATACACGCTACATAATGTATGTGAACATACACGCTTAACAATGTATGTGAACATACAGGGCACACATGCAAGCATAACCTGATTAGTACGCCCATGAAAAGAAAATATTTGGCCCTAAGCTCCGCTAGCCCGCTACCTCCCCTTCACTTAAAGCACATGCGACATCATCAATCTTGGCTGGCCAGCTGGGGGGGGGGGGGGGGGGGAGCAATGGTTGGAGGTCTCAAGTCAACCTCCCTAGGGGCCAACATCTGTGGCCCACAAGCACACACTGGCCAACATCTGTGGCCCACAAGCAAACACAGGCCAACATCTGTGGCCCACAAGCACACACAGGCCAACATCTGTGGCCCACAAGCAAACACAGGCCATAATTTAATTCTAGGCCCACAAGCAAACACAGGCCATAATTTAATTCTAGGCCCACAAGCAAACACAGGCCATAATTTAATTCTAGGCCCACAAGCAAACACAGGCCATAATTTAATTCTAGGCCCACAAGCAAACACAGGCCATAATTTAATTCTAGGCCCACAAGCACACACTGGCCAACATCTGTGGCCCACAAGCACACACAGGCCAACATCTGTGGCCCACAAGCAAACACAGGCCAGAATTTGATTCTAGGCCCACAAGCAAACACAGGCCAGAATTTAATTCTAGGCCCACAAGCACACACAGGCCAGAATTTAATTCTAGGCCCACAAGCACACACAGGCCAGAATTTAATTCTAGGCCCACAAGCACACACAGGCCAGAATTTAATTCTAGGCCCACAAGCAAACACAGGCCAGAATTTAATTCTAGGCCCACAAGCAAACACAGGCCAGAATTTAATTCTAGGCCCACAAGCAAACACAGGCCAGAATTTAATTCTAGGCCCACAAGCAAACACAGGCCAGAATTTAATTCTAGGCCCACAAGCAAACACAGGCCAGAATTTAATTCTAGGCCCACAAGCAAACACAGGCCAGAATTTAATTCTAGGCCCACAAGCAAACACAGGCCAGAATTTAATTCTAGGCCCACAAGCAAACACAGGCCAGAATTTAATTCTAGGCCCACAAGCAAACACAGGCCAGAATTTAATTCTAGGCCCACAAGCAAACACAGGCCAGAATTTAATTCTAGGCCCACAAGCACACACAGGCCAGAATATGACCCTTAGTTCATAAGCTAGTACAGGTCATAATTTGACCCTAGGCCCACAACCTAGAACCGGCAACATAGAGTGACGTCATGTTTCCAGTTGTCAAAGATTTATTTCTCTCGGTGGATCGTGACGTCACGCAATGGAGCAGATGGTAGACGACGACACAGCGTGGATAACACACTTTCCCGCCTCATCCAATCAGACATCAGGACATTGTCCTCGTCCTGTTAGCGTCCTGTTACATTCAGTTACAGCAACTGGTATTCTATTACCTCAGTTAAACCATTCTATTACATCAGTTAAACCATTCTAGATAAACCATTCTATTACCTCAGTTAAACCATTCTATTACCTCAGTTAAACCATTCTATTACATCAGTTAAACCATTCTATTACCTGAGTTAAACCATTCTATTACATCAGTTAAACCATTCTATTACCTCAGTTAAACCATTCTATTACATCAGTTAAACCATTCTATTACATCAGTTAAACCATTCTATTACCTCAGTTAAACCATTATATTACCTCAGTTAAACCATTCTATTACCTCAGTTAAACCATTCTATTACCTCAGTTAAACCATTCTATTACCTCATGTATTGTTGTCTGACACAAATACTTCTTAATGCCTCAGCCCCCTAATGCCACACCCCCTATCATCTTCTGTGTGTCACCACTACCAACTTTTGTGCGTCACCACTACCAACTTCTGTGTGTCACCACTACCAACTTCTGTGTGTCACCCTACGCCCTGCTCTGTGTCACCAAAATCTGCATGAGTCACCACGTATTTCCTCAGCTCTCACTGTTAATTTGTGTGATTGACTGCCTCACAAGATGTCTGGAATAAATGTTTAGCAAACACATTGATCAGCTGTGCTTAATTACATCTAATTACATCTAATTACATCTAATATTACATCTAATATTACATCTAATAATATTATATCTAATATTACATCCAATTACATATAATATTACATTTAATTACATCTAATATTACATCTCATATTTCATATAATTACATCTAATATTACATCTAATAATATTACATCTAATATTACATCTAATTACAACTTATTACATCTAATTACATTGCTACTAATTAAATAAAACAACGAGTAAGAGACAGCAATTGGTTGGGCTATGGTCAGCCCACACAAATAATTGGGGGTGAGAAATTGTTTTCAAAATGTTTACATAGGTCACGTGATTGTGTGCTCAAGTCTAGAGAAAACACAAAAAATGGGGAGAGGGTGGATGATTTAGGATAGACAATGTCTGAGTAAGTCAGTAATTTCTAAGGTCAGGATATTCATCGGTCGTCCACCCCTTCAGTTTTTTTTTAATTCAATTTTTTTGTTGTTGTTGTTAAAAGTTGGAACAAAAAAAATCTGCTGTTTGATGTGTGTTGAGGTGATGAAAGCTTTCATTAGAACGGTGAAGCTGGTTGCCGCATTAATTCATTGTCACTAATTGGAATTGATTTTTTAAAAGTCTACGTCTGTATTGCTTATATTTAATGAGTACGTTTCGCTACATTTACTATTGATTTGGATTTTTATCTTATGCCCGATATGGCATCAATCGTATGCCCGTTGTGGGCATCTATCGTATGCCCGGTAACGGACCTAATTCGATGGATTCTATTCATGTTTCTAGTGAGTCCGTCACTAATGGCAACACCGAGCCGCCATTTTCTGGTGAGTGATGTCATTCTTCTAGAACTGGGCCATTTTCTGGTGAGTGATGTCATTCTTCTAGAACTGGGCCATTTTCTGGTGAGTGATGTCATTCTTCTAGAACTGGGCCATTTTCTGGTGAGTGATGTCATTCTTCTAGAACTGGGCCATAATTTAACCTCAGTGATGGTCGGGAAGTGGCGTGATGTGTGTGTGGGGAGTGTGTATGGTGTGTGTTTGTTGTGTATGTATGGTGTGTGTGTTTGTGTGTATAGTGTGTATAGTGTGTGGTGTGTGTGTCAGTTTGTGTGCATGGTGTGTTTGGTGTGTATATGTGTGTGTGTGTTGTGGTATGTGTGTCTGTTTGTGTGTGGTGTGTGTGTGGAGTGTGTGTGTTGTGTGTGTGGAGTATATGTGGTGTGTGTGTATGTTGTATGTGTAGAGTATATGTAGTGTGTATGTATGTTGTGTGTGTGGTGTGTAGGTGTGTGTGTGGTGTGTGGTGTGTGTCAGTTTGTGTGTTGTGTGTGTGATGTGTGGTGTGTGTGTCTGTTTGTGTGTGGTGTGTGTATGTTGTGTGTGTGGTGTGTTTGTGTGGTGTGTGTGTGGTGTGTGGTATGTGTGTATGTTGTGTGTGTGGTGTGTGGTGTGTGTGTGTCTGTGTGTGTGGTGTGTGTGGTGTGTGGTGTGTGTGAGCTGAGTTCACTGACACCGTTAGCAAGTGACAATAAATTTAACTACTTAGCAGCGTTTAGTCACTTTAATACAGCGTTTAGTCACTTTAATGCAGCGTTTAGTCACTTTAATGCAGCGTTTAGTCAATCTAAAGTCATATTTTTACACGTATTCCGTCCCCAACATTATTCACATTCCTAGATCATTAACTGTCCAATGACCCCTATTAGATCAGTTAGCTGACCCTTATTAGATCATTTAGCTGACCCCTAGCAGATCATTTAGCTGACCCCTATTAGATCATTTAGCTGACCCCTATAAGATCGTTTAGCTGACCCCTGTTAGATCATTTAGCTGACCCCTATAAGATCATTTAGCTGACCCCTGTTAGATCATTTAGCTGACCCCTATAAGATCCTTTAGCTGACCCCTATTAGATCATATAGCTGACCCCTGTTAGATCATTTTGCTGACCCTTGTTAGACTAGTTAGCTGACCCCTATTAGATCATTTAGCTGACCCCTATTAGATCATTTAGCTGACCACTAGCAGATCATTTAGCTGCCCCCCTATAAGATCATTTAGCTGACCCCCTATAAGATCATTTAGCTGACCCCTAGCAGATCATTTAGCTGACCCCCTATTAGACCAGTTAGCTGATCCCTGTTAGATCATTTAGCTGACTCTTATTAGATCATTTAGCTGACCCCTATAAGATCATTTAGCTGACCCCTGTTAGATCATTTAGCTGACCCCTAGCAGATCATTTAGCTGACCCCCTATTAGACCAGTTAGCTGATCCCTGTTAGATCATTTAGCTGACCCCTGTTAGATCATTTTGCTGACCCCTAGCAGATCCTATAGCTGACCCCTATTAGATCATTTAGCTGACCCTGTTAGATCATTTAGCTGACCCCTAGCAGATCATTTAGCTGACCCCTAGCAGATCATTTAGCTGCCCCCCTAGCAGATCATTTAGCTGACCCCTAGCAGATCATTTAGCTGACCCCTAGCAGATCATTTAGCTGACCCCTAGCAGATCAGTTAGCTGACCCCTATTAGATCAGTTAGCTGACCCCTATTAGATCCTTTAGCTGACCCCTGTTAGATCATTTAGCTGACCCCTAGCAGATCATTTAGCTGACCCCTAGCAGATCATTTAGCTGACCCCCTATAAGATCATTTAGCTGACCCCTATTAGATCATTTAGCTGACCCCTAGCAGATCATTTAGCTGACCCCCTATAAGATCATTTAGCTGACCCCTATTACGTCATTTAGCAGACCCCTATTAGATCATTAAGCTGACCCCTAGCAGATCATTTAGCTGACCCCCTATAAGATCATTTAGCTGACCCCTATTACGTCATTTAGCAGACCCCTATTAGATCATTTAGCTGACCCCTATTAGATCATTTAGCTGACCCCTGTTAGATCATTTAGCTGACCCCTATTAGATCATTTAGCTGACCCCTGTTAGATCATTTAGCTGACCCCCTATAAGATCCTTTAGCTGACCCCCTATTAGATCATTTAGCTAACCCCCTATTATGTCGACCACATAAAATCTTAACTCGCGTCAAGCCACTTTACGACGCTGTTGGTCAAGATGTGACCGAATTGTTGGTCAAGATGTGACCAAATTGTTGGTCAAGATGTGACCAAATTGTTGGTCAAGATGTGACCGAGGTGTTGGTCAAGATGTGACCAAATTGTTGGTCAAGATGTGACTAAATTGTTGGTCAAGATGTGACCGAATTGTTGGTCAAGATGTGACCAAATTGTTGGTCATGATGTGACTAAATTGTTGGTCAAGATGTGACAAAATTGTTGGTCAAGATGTGACTAAATTGTTGGTCAAGATGTGACTTAATTGTTGGTCAAGATGTGTTTAAATTGTTGGTCAAGATGTGACTAAATTGTTGGTCAAGATGTGACTAAATTGTTGGTCAAGATGTGATTAAATTGTTGGTCAAGATGTGACCGAGGTGTTGACCGAATTGTTGACTGCCTTAAACAACACACACCCGTGGTGTGCCACAGACGGGCGAGATGACAGCACGGCGAGATGACAGCACGGCGAGATGACAGCACGGCGAGATGACAGCACGGCGAGATGACAGAACGGCGAGATGACAGCACGGCGAGATGACAGCACGGCGAGATGTTATCACGGCGAGATGACAGCACGGCGAGATGACAGTACGGCAAGATGACAGCACGGCGAGATGACAGCACGGCGAGATGACAGCACGGCGAGATGACAGTACAGCATTATTTTTCGTCCCCTTCTATTCTCGTACTGCGCTTAATCTTCGTGCTGTCGCCTCCACTAGGTCCATCAGCCGCCAACTGTTGCCGCAGGAGACGCGAGCTGGCTGCTGATGTGTTCCGGTCCTCTCACTACCACCAGTCGGGTCTAGTTGACATAGTCCAACTTGTGTTTAACTTGTGTTCAACTTGTGTTCAACTTGTGTTCAAAGAGTGTTCAAGTTGTGTTCAACTTGTGTTCAAAGAGTGTTCAAGTTGTGTTCAACTTGTGTTCAAAGAGTGTTCAAAGAGTGTTTAAAGTGTGTTCATCACCTGTGTTTAAAGTGTGTTTATCAAGGTGTGCTCTAAGTGTGTACTAAATCGTCATCAAGGTGTGTTCCGACGTGTGTTAAGGTTTCTGAGAACCAGCGGGTATTAAGCTATTGGCACGTGCGATCTTGGAGGATTAGCTAATCGCATTAGTGGCTCACACTGACGTCACTGAGATGGAATAGGATTCTCTTGGACACTTGAGAAGTCAGATTCAACATTTTGTAACCAGTCATATGACTTAAGAACATTTTGTAACCAGTCATATGACTTAAGAACATTTTGTAACCAGTCATATGACTTAAGAACATTTTGTAACCAGTCATATGACTTAAGAACATTTTGTAACCAGTCATATGACTTAAGAACATTTTGTAATCAGTCATATGACTTAAGAACATTTTGTAACCAGTTATATGACTTAAGAAATGGGAAACCGAACAAGTCATGACGCCGCTTATGATGACGCCGATGACGCCGCTGAAAGTTCTCTGTAAATGAGCCGAGGGTCAGCCGTCCTGATTTGATCTCTTGTCCAGGGGTCACTTCGACCTGCCAGACAACACAGCAGTGATGACGTCAGTTTGATCTGACTCGCGACCAATGACGTCAGAGAGTTGACACACTATGGCTGTCTAAGGCAATCAAGATCAGGATACACCCCGTGATACCGACCCCACTAGAGACTGACCAGAATACAACTACGTAGCTGCTTACATCTTTAAACCTAACCTTTGACCTTTGGCAAGCGTGTGTTGCTCGAAGCGTGGCGGTGTGAGATGAAACAAAGATTGAAATAGAAATAAAAGACCAAAATGAGGATTTTGGTATTTGGCCTTGTTTTTGCCATGGTGGCAGCTCTGTCGTCCTGGCAAGGGGACATAACTGAACAAAACCGATATGACGACTACGGCCGGGCCATCGAGCCCAAGAGCGAGGATTACGTGAACGGCCCAGATGTCAATGACCAATACCGCTGTATCAATATGGCTGACATCAAAAACAGGCAGAGCAAAAATTTTCCCACGGCGAAAATTCCACCGTACAAAAATTCAGACGAGCGTTGCATCATCACCATCGAGAACCGCACCAGCTGTAGTCAGACAAGAAACATCAACGTCACCAAACCCACGCTCATCAACGTCACCGTGGAGACATGCTGCATCACCATGTGCACTCACCTGACGCAGGTGGTGGTGCCTGACGACAACCACATCCTGCTCAACTTCCTGCACTTCAAGGTGCCTGGGCTGAACCTGCTCCGCAGTGAGGCGCTGGGAGAGTGCGATGAGTCACTGCAGGTCTCGGTCGAGGCCGTGCCCAAAAACGGCGCCCACGCGCCCAAGACGCACCGGTTCGGCACCTTTTGTGGCATCAAGCAACCAACGGCCATCTTTGTTGAGTACAGCAAGGTCAACCTGAGCCTGCACATGCTGGACAACAAGCAGTGCGTGGACAAGATCAGCTACGTGGTGCAGGTCTCGCCCTGTCTCAGGACCCAGTACGACAACTGCTCCTCCCCCAAGTACATCGACCTGACCAACAAGGACCGGGGCTACATCTCCTCCCCGGGGCTGAGAGACAAGCAGAACTACCCCAACGATCTCAACTGTACTTGGACCATCACTGTTCCCACCGACAAACTCATCCGGCTTAATGCCGAGATTATCCGGCTTAGACCAGGTGACGTCATTAAAATTACGCTATCTGGCCATTATGAGGCCCGGTTCCCCAGGGAACTCTACTTCACCGACCTCAACTTCACCCAGCCCGTCATTCTCCCGACACACGAGTGCCAGATGTCTTTCTTCTCCGACAGCATTGAGTCGGGGGTGGGGTTCAACATCTCCTACACGTCGGTTTCCCCCAGCAGGTTCATCCCGATGTTTGACAACAGTTCCTACGATTGCTCCAACCTTTCCGTCCCCTTCTCCATGAAATGCAACTTTTACGACGACTGTGCGCGGGGGGAGGACGAAGCTGAGTGTGGCTACAAAGACTCCGGGTGTTGGCCGGACGGCTACGTGCACGGACAACACTGTTACCATGTCGTTCGCAACCAGGAGATGTCGTGGTTGATGGCTGAGCAGTACTGCGAGCAACAGTTTGGGGCTCACCTCGTCACCATCAATACGAAAGTTGAGAGAAGCTTCATTGACAAGCTACGCACGTTTCTTGGTAATATTATGGCGGTTACATTTTTAGGGCTTAAGCGCATGCGTATTCAGCAAGTGGGTCAGATCTACAGGCGGATGTGGCAGTGGACGGACGGCACCACAGCCTATTACCTGCCGGACGAGTACCGTTACGAAGGTTGGTCGACATGCGCACTCCTACACTCTGATTATTTCCACTCGACAGACTGCGGCGCACTCAAACGAAATGTCTCCTTCATCTGTGAGAGGACAATGGTGGACCTGCCCACAGTCGAGTTGGACATCGTCAATCAAATGCCTGGAAACTCGCATCTACAGAGCAAACTAAAGCTATTCCATTGCCGTTCATCTCACGAATATATTTCTATAGAGCAGAGGTGTGACAAGGTCGACAACTGTTTTGATCGAACCGACGAAATGGACTGCAACTATGAGGAACTTGAGGCCACGATGTTTGCCTGTGAGACCTCGGGTCTGTTGGCCTACTCCTTCGTGTGTGACGGCATCGCTGGCTGCCGAGACTCCTCTGACGAAACACGATGTAAGAAACCGAAGAAAGCCGACGTAGGCCACACCTTGGCTGTGTGCACTGATGGCATGGTCCTAAAGCGGGACCTGCTCTGTGACGGGAGGGAGGACTGTCTAGACGCCTCAGACGAGGAGGACTGCAACGAGTGCGTGGCTGGCAGCACCCTCTGCCCCATGATCGCCTGCCTCCCCGAGAAATGGGCCGCGGACCAGGAGACCGACTGCCCGATCAGAGATCTAAAGGGCGGCAGGACGCCAGAGAGAGGGTTTACTGAAAACATCCACCCCTCCAAAGAACCCCCAGGGTCCGTGATACCAGATGGCTACGGTAAGTTTAATATCAGCAAGACCATGAGCAATCCGTGTCCACCCACCCACTTTCAATGTCGCGAAGGTTTCTGCATTCCAATTTACATGTGGTGTAACGGGTTCGCTGACTGCCCCCATAAAGAAGACGAGATCAGTGCTAACTGTAAGAAGGTGTGCCAAAACAATTACAAGTGTAAGCACTCAAGCGTGTGTGTAAGTCAGGAGCACATCTGTGACGGCCACTACCAGTGCCCCAAACACGACGACGAGCTGCTGTGTTCATTCCTGAACCAAACGTGTCCCGACAACTGCTCGTGTGTAAGGATGGAGTGGACGTGTAGATCCGCCCCAGTCCTACACGCGTCCATCCCGGTACCTGTACGCTACCTGCGGCTGGAACATGCCAACCTCACTTACCTGAAGTTGGATGGCATCGCCGAGTACAGCCTGATCTACCTGAACGTCTCGTCCTGCCAGGTGCAACACATTGGTGAAGACAACATGCGCTACCTGAATTTGAAGACATTCGACGCCAGTCACAACCAAATTTCGGAGCTCAGTAACGACACCTTCAAGCACTGTCCGGTCCTGCAGAAGCTGATACTGTCCCACAACCAGCTGATCAACCAAAACTTTTCCTTCCTCAACAGCACTCGCGAGTTGTGGATACTGGACATGTCCTACAACAGCCAGCAAGAACTGCTGAGCTGGAGCTTCACGAGCGCCGATAAGTTGCAGGAATTGATCCTAAGTTACATGGGCATAGAAATTATTAGAGAGAATGCTTTTGTAAACCTCACCTCTTTAAGACGTCTCGACCTAAAAGGAAACAATATTATTTATTTCTCGTCCACTATTTTCAAAGAGCTAAACAACCTGAGACATATATCAACAGACAACTATAGGCTGTGTTGTGATCACGTTAAGCCGAAAAATCAGCACGTCGACTGCAACGCTCCATACGACGAAATCTCATCGTGCGCGGACATTCTGAGAACTCTGCTCTTGCGTGCGGCGCTATGGATCATGGCCGTCCTGACGATAGTTGGCAACGTTAGTGTCATCGTTTACAGGATTTTCTTTGACCGGGGACTGAAGAACAGCTTCCGCATCATCATCACCTGCCTGAGCGCCTCAGACCTGATCATGGGCGTGTACCTGGTCATCATAGGGACGGCCGACGCCATGTACCGCGACAACTACCAGGACAAGGAGCGCGAGTGGACCAGTAGCGTCTCCTGTCAGGCCGCTGGCTTTCTCTGTCTGCTGTCCAGCGAGACTTCGGCCCTCTTCATCTTTCTCGTGACCCTAGACAGACTCCTGGCCATCGCCTTCCCCCTCCATCCACACTTTCACTTCAACGGCAAGTCGGCCGCTGTGGCGTGCCTGTTGGTGTGGCTGATCGGGTTGTTGATGGCGCTGGTGCCACTACTTCCGCCCTACCAGCACTGGCACCTCTACACACAGAAAGCCGTGGGCGTTCCCCTGCCCATAACACGCTCATACTTCCCGGGCTACGATTATGCCTTCGCCATTTTTATTCTCTTCAACATGATCGTATTTCTGCTGGTGGCCCTGGGGCAGCTCCTCATCTACCTGTCGGTCCACCTACAGAAACACCCCCAGATCTCCGAGGCGCGTGTGCGCCAGGACACAGCTATAGCCAAGCGTCTCGTGCTGGTAGTGCTCACAGACTGCCTCTGCTGGTTCCCAATAACAGTCATGGGTCTGGCAGCACGGTCCGGCCTGCCGGTGCCCGGGGAAATGTACGTCATAGCCACAGTCTTTCTTCTGCCGGCAAACTCTGCCTTCAACCCCTTCCTCTACACGGCAAACGCCATCCTGTTAGCGCGGCGCATGCGCAGAAAAAAGAAACAAGCTCTGGAGGCGGAGTTTGGATTATGCCAGTTGTCCAGATGAAGCAGAGTGAGTAGAGTGAGGCTAGTTTACTAACGATTAGTTTATACGACACACGTCCATCTCCAGCCCATTGAATGCTCGCATTATTTTAAGTAAAGATCTGGCACAAAAGTTCTATGCGGGTCGACGTCACGACACATGGGCGCACGTTAATATCACGACAAATTAGTTGACATCACGACAAATTAGTTGACATCACGACACATTAGTTTACATCACGACACATTAGTTGACATCACGACAAATTAGTTGACATCACGACAAATTAGTTGACATCACGACACATTAGTTTACATCACGACACATTAGTTTACATCACGACAAATTAGTTGACATCACGACAAATTAGTTTACATCACGACAAATTAGTTGACATCACGACAAATTGGTTGACATCACGATTCATTAGAGCACATTGACATCAATGAATAATAATGTAACTTTTAACACAGGGTTCTGTAATGACTGAATATTAAGACAATGAAACAAGTTTGGCATTTAACGTAGGATTCTGTTCAATTAAAATATAGGCTACACATTTAAGTTTGTAATCTAATAATATGCCAACGCTAACTTTGATGTGTAGAACTTAGAACCAAGCCAGCCTTTCCCCTCTAAGCGACCACAAATCTCGAGTTCCTTATAGCCCCCCACCCTCCCCCACCCTCCCCACACCCAAACATTAAAGAAAAAAAAAATCACAGGAAAAGAAAACGAAGAAAAAGCCATTTTTTTCTAGGAAAATAAAGCTGAGGTGATATCTTTAAACTTTCTCGAATATTCTTATATAACTCTATGAAGCAAATCGGGAAATAGACATTTTTAATTTCTTAAACTTTTAAAAATAGAACAGAATCTCTTAGAAAAAAAGAATAGCGCACCAAGTGAACGACAAACAATATGTATATCATAGTGCAGAATATTATTAGTACTTTATAAATTCAAGATAGCGTAAATTACTACTTCCGTTCAACGGAAATTACTCGGTTATCAAGTTATCGTGTCCACAGAAATACACAAACACACACATACACGCACACAGAAAGACATACGGACAGCATTGCGAAGACCATTTTTACCGACTTGGTTACGCGTAAAAGGCCGTAATTTTGATAAATCTGAATTTATAACTTTTTGTCCGGTTAAAATAAGTCCCCTATACTCTGTATATATTGAAGTACTGAGGTGTAAAACGATGAAAACTCTCAAAATTTGTTGTAATTTTTGTGCACGATTACAATACTTCATTTATACTCTGTATACAAGAAAGTAAAAAAGTCACAAAGGAGTAGTTTTATCTGAAAAAAATCACAGAAATAGTCATTTTAAAAAGTCATAAAAATGTTTATGAAATATTTTGATTGAGTTGTTAATAATTGTAAAGATGTGGGTGATTATAATGTAGATGGGTTTTTTCGTATCATGTTTATAAAGAAATTTAGGCACATCATTGTGTTTTGTGATTGTTTTGTACCCTAGGCATTTGTCGGCTTCTTCTCAATCTGCCTTGACACTTGCCCAAACTGGACAAATTTCCCAATGGACACTTTTCCGAATTGGACAAAATGCCCGAATGGACCCTTGCCCGAATTGGACAAAATGCCCGATTTGACACTTGCCTGTATTGGACAAAATGCCCAAATGGACCCTTGCCCAAATTGGACAAAATGCCTGAATGGACCCTTGCCCAAACTGGACAAAATGCTCGATTTGACACTTGCCCTAATTAGACCAATGCCCGAATGGACACTTGCCCGAATTGGACAAAATGCCCGAATGGACACTTGCCCGAATTGGGCAAAATGGCCGATTGGACACTTGCCCTAATTAGACCAATGCCCGATTGGACACTTGCCCAAATTGGACAAAATGCCCGATTGGACACTTGCCCGAATTGGACAAAATGCCTGAATGGACCCTTGCCCAAATTGGACAAAATGCCCGATTGGACCCTTGCCCAAAGACTGCTGCTCTCATAGCTCACCACTCCCCTCCCCACTCCCCTCCCCACTCCCCATCCACACTGCCCTCCCCTCATCCACACTGGATACAATGTTTAGTCAGTTGTTTCGATAATAGCCACAACAATATATTGAGTCGTTATCTCTATTACAATATACTAGTGGTAACAATTTTCAAACGGATGTATTGGACAGATCTGGAATTCGAGCCTAAAAATGTTACATTTTATTCAATGTCTGATCAATTCGATTATCGGCTCTTTAAGTCATCTATTTGATTTGCAATATTTAGTTTAGCAAGGAGTATAGCAGAACGCGTTTTGTTATTTCACATTTTAACAAAAAAATTATTTTAGAAGTCTAGCTAAGTAACTCTACTGAAAGAAAATAATTAAAAAAATATATATTTTACAGTAACAAAAAAATAAAAATCAGGTTTTAAATTGTAACATTAGTCTCTAAAATGACGCTACTTTTGAAAAATAAATCCATATCTTATTGCAAAAAAATAATAAATAAATCAGGTTTAAAATTGTAAACTACTAAAACTCAAGTTTGTTTACATGTTTGAATATTTATTTGTTTGTTTAACGATGGTAAAAAAATAATTCAATCGGTTTTTTATTTGTTTCTTGCAATCTAAATGAATGAAGAATGTCATAACCATACGCTATATTCCATCTAAATTTAAAAATACCCGTATGAGATTTTCACTCCTATGAAAATATACGGTTGTTCTTTAGTCGACATAATTTCCAAAGCTCTACAATGCACACACCAGGTGTCATCGTTTCATGTCAAACAATCTATCTTCTATCTCTATACTACTAAAACTCAACTTTGTTTACATGTTTGAATATTTATTTGTTTGTCTGATTGGCTACTGGAGAGAATCTGCGCTAGGTGGAGAGCTGTAAAATAGTATGTAGGTAGAGAACAATTTTCGTTTTCAGACAGACTGTTAATCACAAACTTATTTAAAGACGTTAATTAATTTATTGATTTATTCATTGGTAGATTAACCACATTAATTTTAAAAGTTTAGAAAAACGACTTTACTTTGACGAAATAGTGACGTCACATGATTTGTTTACTATTTACATCAATAATGGCGGCTTCTATCGAAGAAGATTGTGTTCCCATTCCAATGTTTAACGCGATCTAAAGCTAATTTTCTGTCGGCTATAACTTTAACAACACGTCCGTTTGCTGTTTTTATTACGTTCCAACACTTATATCAATTTTCAACTGTCTTTTTCATTTAGTTGTACAGTAAATTTCTCTAGCTCTACAATCTGTCCAAGGAAGTTATTTATAGATCTACATCTAGAATCTAGGTCAAACCAAAGATTTATTAGTTAAAAATACAATTAAAAAAATAGACTTAAGCAAACCAGTCGTAGCTGTAGAATATAGATAATTCTATCTAGATTTAGATAATAATGAGTTTCTATATTGTAAACTATTTTAGATCTTTATTATTTTATATAAATCTTTGTTTGCTTAGCTATGGAATATGCTAATTTGGAAATGCTCGATCTAGGGCCTATTTGCATAACTTAAGATTCATACGCTGCTCCTATACCGCTAATTTTGCAAAATTATAGACTTAACGTAAATTCTAGATCTAGCTCAGTCGTAGATCTAGAATATAGATAATTTTAATTAGATTTTGATAATAATGAGTTTCTATATGTAAGGGGGGGGGGGGTTCTTTTTTTTAACCGATAAAAGAGAGACCTATGGAAAGATGGTAATTATCCATTATTCTCTCAAATCCGTGCACCTTTGTGTGGTGACAAAGGGGTCTAATAGACCTGAGCGAAACTAATTTACATCTATACAACACCAATATTAAACTAAAGATAAAACATGGTGAACACACATAATATGCATTTATATATCTTTGTGACGTCAAATATATATATATATATATATATATATATATATATATATATATATATATATATATATATATATATATATATATATATATGTTGAAAGCAAAAAAACAAAAGAAACCATACACATAAGACCTGGCCAGTCTTTCATGTTCAGAGAAACATCTCTTGAATTCTTAATGCAAGTAAAAAATGACAAATAAATCAAACGTACATGTTTAGATACAATGAAAAAAATTCAAAGAGACAATGTCTGAATTTCGCATTCAAGATATCCTCCTTGAGAACCTGATACAAACACAATTACATCCTTTCATGAATTTACACGAGTGTTCTACACGATCTAGTTCGTCACACACAAAATGCAGGGCGATTCCCCTGCCACAAGGACAACATATCCGTCCTCTGGAACAAATATCTGGCCCCAGAACGAGACACCGGGCCATTGGAACAAAAGACATTGGGCTACTGGATCGAGACATCGGGCCATTGGAACGAAGAACATCTAAACTGCAGACGTTTGGCCACTGGTGCAACATTGGCAACATGTATAAACATAGGTTACATATGTAAATATCTGGAATGAAGCACATATGTACAGCAACAAAACATCGGCAGGGCCAATAAGCCAGCCTTAGTAGCCAGCCCTAAAGGCTGCCACCATCCGAGGCCTAGACCATAGTGTCTAGCCTATGTGTGTGTCCGAGATAGAGACCTCACACTATCCAACCTTCCTCTTTTATAGGCTGAATCCAACCAAAACTTTCCATCACCCAAAAAAACTGTTTGACCCGAACTGACCGTCGCGACCTTACGCTCGTAAATAAGGAGACGACCATTGGGGTGACAGGACATAAAATCGAAATACAAAGCATGCACACACCTAGGGTTCGGTCATGCCGCTCTCTGGCCACAGCCTACAACTGTGAACGCTATTAAATTAATAGGTGACCCCTTGTTAGACCCCCGCGCCGTGACAACCGGGCGCCGTCCTGTTGATTAGGGGTGGGGGAAACATTACCCCCATCCAGCTACGACCAACATTGAATACAACTACACAAAAAACAAGCAACCTGTGACAACTTTTTAAAAATAACAAGCCAATCATTGAGTACCAGCCAACATATATACTAAACTATTTTAGACCTTTATTATTTTATATAAATCTTTGTTTGTTTAGCTATGGAATATACTAATTTGGAAATGCTCGATCTAGGGCCTATTTGCGAAACTTGAGATTCATACGCGGCTTCTATACGTCTAATTTCCAAAATTAAAGACTTAACTGAAATACTAGATCTAGCTCTATCTAAACTATTTCAGGCCTTAATATTTTACTTCATATAAATCTTTGTTTGTTTAGCTATGGAATAGGCTAACTTGGGATAATATTAAATTTGAAATGCTCGATCTAGGGCTTACTTGCGTAACTTTCATTGACTTTCTTTGTGGGGAGGGGGGGGGGGTGGCGAGCCCTCACCCTCTCACCTCCCTCCCCCCGAGATGTCTGGAAGAAACTCTATTCGGTGTTTTAAAAGGCAAAAACATGTCTAAATTGGGGGGGACACTGGGCAGGTGAAGTAGAGTTGACCTGTTTTTTTTATCTCAGCATTTAAAGCTCAGCCGAAATAGGTGTTTTTAAAAGACAAAAACGTCTGAGGTGTGACGTCTATTTGAAAGTGGGATCTGGTTTTTTGTGAAGATAAGTGACAGACGTGATGTTTTTTATGGATGACCCCCGAAACCCACAGTTATCCAAGGGATGACGGCAGTGGCGGAACTAGAAAAAAGGGGCCACCCCGCAAAAAATTTTTTAGGCCCCCCCCCCCCATATAAATATATAGGCATACATATATATATATATATATATATATATATATATATATATATATATATATATATATATATATATATATATATATATATATATATATATATATATATATATATATATATATATATATATATATATATATATATATATATATATATACTCAAACACAAAATACGACCATAGGATACTTATTGCTGGCCTGTTCGTGTTTTGAGAAATACGTGTATTTTTTTTTTATAAAACAAATTACAACATCATGTCATGTGTATAAGTGAATTAGTCTGTTTTGTGAAAATTAGTTTTATTTTATGTCTGCCGTTAGACCTCTAACATCATATAGGTCAAAAGAATATAAAACATGAAAGCTTTCTGTAAATAATGGTGTCTCGTGTCATGTTTATTTTTATGATTTTTATAAATTTTAAATACATTATCTTTATATAAAGTGTCATTCTTTAGTAAGTAATTTTTAAAAAATAATAATAAAGAAAAGTAATTGCTTTTTAATTATTTTAGTACAAATCTATTAAAAAGAGGCTTATGAGCATCACTATTTGACTATTTAAAAAAGGGAAATAAGTCATGGAAGTGGTTTAAACGTTTGCTTATCTTTGATAGGATTGATTGTAGGAGAAAGAGGACTCGGCTTTCACGTGGTTTAAAAACGAAGGAAAAATGACCAAGGGGTGGTGTCTATAGAATAAAGATAATCCAACCGCAGCTACGGTAATCTTTTTTACAAAACAAACATTAAGTCAAAAATGCAAGAATTTTTTTTTTAACTATAACAATTTTTTTATGGTCGGCCGTGGGCCCCTAAATGGCCTGGGCCCCCCCGCGTTGCGGGGTCTGGCGGCACTGTAGTTCCGCCCCTGGATGACGGGTAGTCTAGTTAGTCTCTAAAATAACGCTACTTTTGAAAAATAAATCCATATCTTTTCATAGTAACTAGGGTCGACGCTTTGTGGGTATATGGGGAGGTGGGAGGTATTTGCCAAACATTTCTAGAGAGGTTGTCTCCTACATAGATGTTGTGTCCTACAGAGATGTTCTGTCCTACAGAGATGTTGTGCCCTACATAGATGTTGTGTCCTACAGAGATGTTGTGCCCTACATAGATGTTGTGTCCTACAGAGATGTTGTGTCCTACAGAGATGTTGTGTCCTACAGAGATGTTGTGTCCTACAGAGATGTTGTGTCCTACAGAGATGTTGTGTCCTACAGAGATGTTGTGCCCTACATAGATGTTGTGTCCTACAGAGATGTTGTGTCCTACAGAGATGTTGTGTCCTACAGAGATGTTGTGCCCTACATAGATGTTGTGTCCTACAGAGATGTTGTGCCCTACATAGATGTTGTGTCCTACAGAGATGTTGTGTCCTACAGAGATGTTGTGTCCTACATAGATGTTGTGTCCTACAGAGATGTTGTGCCCTACATAGATGTTGTGTCCTACAGAGATGTTGTGTCCTACAGAGATGTTGTGTCCTACAGAGATGTTCTGTCCTACAGAGATGTTGTGCCCTACATAGATGTTGTGTCCTACAGAGATGTTGTGCCCTACATAGATGTTGTGTCCTACAGAGATGTTGTGTCCTACAGAGATGTTGTGTCCTACATAGATGTTGTGTCCTACAGAGATGTTGTGCCCTACATAGATGTTGTGTCCTACAGAGATGTTGTGTCCTACAGAGATGTTGTGTCCTACAGAGATGTTCTGTCCTACAGAGATGTTGTGCCCTACATAGATGTTGTGTCCTACAGAGATGTTGTGCCCTACATAGATGTTGTGTCCTACAGAGATGTTGTGCCCTACATAGATGTTGTGTCCTACAGAGATGTTGTGTCCTACATAGATGTTGTGTCCTACATAGATGTTGTGTCCTACAGAGATGTTGTGTCCTACATAGATGTTGTGTCCTACATAGATGTTGTGCCCTACAGAGATGTTGTGTCCTACAGAGATGTTGTGTCCTACAGAGATGTTGTGTCCTACAGAAATGTTGTGCCCTACATAGATGTTGTGTCCTACATAGATGTTGTGTCCTACATAGATGTTGTGTCCTACAGAGATGTTGTGTCCTACATAGATGTTGTGTCCTACAGAGATGTTGTGTCCTACATAGATGTTGTGTCCTACAGAGATGTTGTGCCCTACATAGATGTTGTGTCCTACAGAGATGTTGTGTCCTACAGAGATGTTGTGTCCTACAGAGATGTTCTGTCCTACAGAGATGTTGTGCCCTACATAGATGTTGTGTCCTACAGAGATGTTGTGCCCTACATAGATGTTGTGTCCTACAGAGATGTTGTGTCCTACAGAGATGTTGTGTCCTACATAGATGTTGTGTCCTACAGAGATGTTGTGCCCTACATAGATGTTGTGTCCTACAGAGATGTTGTGTCCTACAGAGATGTTGTGTCCTACAGAGATGTTCTGTCCTACAGAGATGTTGTGCCCTACATAGATGTTGTGTCCTACAGAGATGTTGTGCCCTACATAGATGTTGTGTCCTACAGAGATGTTGTGCCCTACATAGATGTTGTGTCCTACAGAGATGTTGTGTCCTACATAGATGTTGTGTCCTACATAGATGTTGTGTCCTACAGAGATGTTGTGTCCTACATAGATGTTGTGTCCTACATAGATGTTGTGCCCTACAGAGATGTTGTGTCCTACAGAGATGTTGTGTCCTACAGAGATGTTGTGTCCTACAGAAATGTTGTGCCCTACATAGATGTTGTGTCCTACATAGATGTTGTGTCCTACATAGATGTTGTGTCCTACAGAGATGTTGTGTCCTACATAGATGTTGTGTCCTACAGAGATGTTGTGTCCTACAGAGATGTTGTGTCCTACAGAGATGTTGTGTCCTACAGAGATGTTGTGTCCTACAGAGATGTTGTGTCCTACAGAGATGTGTCCTACAGAGATGTTGTGTCCTACAGAGATGTGTCCTACAGAGATGTTGTGTCCTACAGAGATGTTGTGTCCTACAAAGATGTTGTGTCCTACATGATAGGGAACGTCACACAATTGGTTCGAGATGGTCAAAACGGGAGCACGACATTACTCGCCTCCCGTCAATTACCCCCACCCCCCGGCCATCTCTCCAACGTCCATACCTCCATACTAATTACACCCACCCCCTACCTGACCGCACTCCGACTCAAACAATGCTTTATGACACTGCACACTGACAATTACCATTCAGTTAGAATAACGGTAATAATAACGGTGTGGGTGAGGGTATGGGTTAAAGTAGTGGTAATTGTAGTGTTAGAATAGTGGTAGAGGTAACGGAAAAGTTGATGTTGATGTAGATATTCATATTGATGTTGATATTGATGTTGATGATGATGTCGATGTCGATGTCGGTGGTGATGGTGATGGATGTTACAACATTATTCTAGCCCACTTTAACCCACTTCTAAATATAGCTTGTCGTTTTGACATGAGGTAAACACAGGGGGGGGGACTTGTCATCACAGGGGGGGGGGGGTCGATGGGTCACCACATGTGTCACTACATGTGTGTCACTATATGTGTGTCACTATATGTGTGTCACTACATGTGTGTCACTACATGTGTGTCACTACATGTGTGTCACTACATGTGTGTCACTACATGTGTGTCACTACATGTGTGTCACTACATGTGTGTCACTACATGTGTGTCACTACATGTGTGTCACTACATGTGTGTCACTACATGTGTGTCACTACATGTGTGTCACTACATGTGTGTCACTACATGTGTGTCACTACATGTGTGTCACTACATGTGTGTCACTACATGTGTGTCACTACATGTGTGTCACTGCGTGTGTGTCACTACATATGTGTCACTACATGTGTGTCACCACATGTGTCACTACATGTGTGTCACTGCATGTGTGTCACTACATGTGTGTCACTACATGTGTGTCACTACATGTGTGTCACTACATGTGTGTCACTACATGTGGTATGGTGGTCACCACTATTTAAACAGGTGAGCACGTCATCAACTCAGAAGGAGACTGCTGTTAATTAGGGCTCCCGGTCAAAAACCCCCTGGACATAAACCCCCTGGACATAAACCCCCCGACATAAACCCCCTGGACAAAAACCCCCTGCGACATAAACCCCCTGGACAAAAACCCCCCGCGATATAAACCCCCTGGACAAAAACCCCCCGCGATATAAACCCCCTGGACAAAAACCCCCCAATTGAGGTTTATATAAGGAAAAACCAAAGATGACGAGAAACAAAATTAATATAAAAATACAAAACAAACATTAGGAAAAAAAAATTATTTTTATTATAACTTTAAAAAGACAGATTGTGAGCGATGCCTCGCAAATACTCAATAATGGTGGACTCATTAAAATTTTTAACAACAGTTAAAATTCGAGAGCTGCTATCAATATATTTTTTTTTCTGTTTTGGTAAACAGTGACCTGAATTAATCTGTGTACAATAAACCTCTTGGAGAGATTGTTCCTTTTTAATAAAGTCAATAAATTTCCAAATATTTGGGTGGCAACATCCCATATGCGACTGAAAACTTCTGTGCCAGCCTTCAACTGAGTTGTTTGTTTTTGGCATATGGTCTTCTGCACGTGTGTGCATGTTCCAAATGTCAAGTGGAAACATAGGTTGTCTTCGACCTCGACGTTGTGGTCTGCCAATATAGTAGTCCTCAAAGTAGTCTGCAATCGGCATTGCTTCTTGGGGGAAAATTTCCAATAATTTTTCAAAGGCATAACTCATGTGTTCGATGGGAACAAATGCCAACGCAGGTAGCATTCTGAGCTTGAGAGCAAATTCACTATCAACTTGGTAGAGTTGTTGAAGGCCAGAGTCCTGAATTTTTCTGTATATATTTTGGCTAAGATGGAAGAAACATCCTTTTACCTCACACTCTGGAAATACCCTTTCAACACTTTTTATCACAGCCATTTCAAAGTCAATCATAATAGAAATTGGTTGCAGGTTTGTGTTTAAGACCGTTAGCTGCTGTAAGAGTGCTGTGTATGTTTCCTGTGTTTTGTTTTGAAGCAAGGCATAAACACATGGAACAGTGCGCCCATTGACCAATGCATGGACTGTGTACAGTTGTGAAAACAATGCAGGAGCTGTTTTGAATGTACCATCCATAAACCAGTGCTGATTAACCTCCAATAACCTAAGGTTGTCCTTGGTTCCAAACAAAAACATCCTACCTTTTGATTTGGCACCGGAATCGAACAGAAGAAATTGTTGTCCATCTTGTGTCATTGTATATTGTTCAGGAATGATTATATCATCAACATTCCTTGGATCAGACAGTGGGTGTTTTAGCGTTTGACGTTGACGCCTGATGTTACGTCGTATGTGTGGAATCGAGGGCAGCTTAGCCTTGGCATCTTCAGTAATCGTAGTAATGGACTGAGTGATGATCTGCTGGGGTGTTGCTTCCGTTTCTTCTGCCAGTTGTTTCATCTGCTGCACTACTTTACACACTTCCAGTTGAGATGGATCTGGTCCATGCGAATGTTCATTACATCGTCCAACAAGCTGTTCACCATGAATCTTTATTTTTGCTTTGCATTCTGCCTTGTTGCGTCTTTTGGAACACTCAAATGACACAACGCCGTTCGCCAGATCTTTTTGCTTGACATAAACATAGCCTTCAAAAATCACCTTTAAATTTCCTTTATTGGATTGAACAAACTCCATTCCAGAAAATATACGATTTGTCGAGAAATAAATTTGATTTTATATTTATACCATGGTTCTGTATGCCAAGGTGGATATGAACCAAGCTTCCGCCGGTGAATCCCTCACATCTTTTGAATTGTTAAGAATGTGTTGCTTTGATCCGCACGGCTCCCACATGTGGATGACCTATATCTAAGGTGTTGTCGGTGCCCGATCTTTGATCAAATACAACTAAGGTCACTCCTTGATTTCGAAAAGCATTTTTTTAGGTAGAAACTATTTTGTTAGTCGTAAAAAATTAAATTAATTTAATGTAATTTTTTTTTAATTTCTTGGTTCACATCATCGTTATTTTTTCTTTATATAAACCTCAGTCCGGGGGTTATTATCCGGGGGGTTTATATCGCGGGGGGTATTTGTCCAGGGGGTTTATGTCGCGGGGGGTTTTTGTCCAGGGGGTTTATGTCGCGGGGGGTTTTTGTCCAGGGGGTTTATGTCGCGGGGGGTTTTTGTCCAGGGGGTTTATGTCGGGGGGTTTAGGTTAATTAGGTGGGTTCCTTAATGTGGGCATGGGGGGGGGGGGGGGGGGTAACACAATGTCGCTGCTGATAATGCGATGTGAGCCGACATAGAGCGAGTATCGGCAATACCCTTCCAATGACCTGAGTATCGACAATACCCTCCTAATGACCTGAGTATCGACAATACCCTCCTAATGACCTTAGTATCGGCAATACCCTCCTAATGACCTGAGTATCGACAATACCCTCCTAATGACCTGAGTATCGACAATACCCTCCTAAAGACCTGAGTATCGACAATACCCTTCTTATGACCTGATAAATTAGGATCGGCCTTCATTGATTAAAACAATTTGTGAACACAACTGATCCAATTCACCGGCCCATCTCCGGGCTCATGAGGAATAATGTCAAAATTATTACCTGGGTAATATTTAGGATTTTATTTAGTGCTGACTAGACCAACCGTTATTGAGTGGTTAACTGGTGTTATGGTGGGCATTCAATAACATACTTGCTGGACGATTTTTATTTTCCCCATCCCTCTCACCACTGTCACAAGTTCTTACGCACAGCGAAAAAAAAAGTTCATAAATATATCTGAGCACAGTCAAACATTGGGCATTTTAAGCAGAGACGTATACAGGATTTGGGGTAGGGGGAGCGATAAGTCGACAAAAAGGAGCCATATATATAACATATATCAATAAATACATTTATTTCTTGTCTAAATTAATTATTTAAAAAATTTAACTTGGATGTTTTTGTAAAATAATTCTCATTTTACAAACATATCATTTTAATCAACGTCATATGGAATAAACATAGTTAAAGAAAATGTAACGCTCTTGTCAATGTGCGCAGATGTTTGCTAATCTCGAGGTTTTACATCTCCCTGAGTCGGAAAAACATAGTTTTGCAATCTTGTCCGTATGTCTGTGTATGAGTGTGTGTGTGTGATAGTGTGTTTGTAAATGCGATAACTTGAGTACCGTTACAGCTAGGTTGAAGAAATTTCATATATTAGTATTATATCAATTTGTAGATCCATGTCGACTTTTCAGCGATTTCCGATAACCGGAAGTGGAATTTTTTCTACTTTCAATTTTTCAAAAGCCGATAACTTGAGTACTATTTCAGAAATGAAATTTCACAAATAAATAAAAGATCTAATTCTCTGCTTTCTTTCAAATTTTAAGTAACTTCCGTTGACTGGAAGAAGTAATTTAGGCTATTTCCGATTTCTCAAAAACCGCTTGTGAATTTATAAAGTACTAATAATATTCCGCACTATTATACACATTTTATGTGACGTTCACTTGGTGTGCAATTCTTTTTTCTACGAGATTCTATTTTATTTTTTAAAAGTTTAAGTAATTAAAAATTATGTCTAGATTTATATCCAGAGTTGCCATCCCCCGTAGTGTTATATAAGAATATTCGAGAAAGTTAAGGGGAGAAAGAAGTCTGTAAGAAGAGGTAAAATATTGCGTCCCCACTTTCGATCCAGACAGACAGACAGACAGACAGACAGACAGACAGACAGACAGACAGACAGACAGACAGACAGACAGACAGACAGACAGACAGACAGACAGACAGACAGACAGACAGACAGACAGACAGACAGACAGACAGACAGACAGACAGACAGACAGACAGACAGACAGACAGACAGACAGACAGACAGACAGACAGACAGACAGACAGACAGACAGACAGACAGACAGACAGACAGACAGACAGACAGACAGACAGACAGACAGACAGACAGACAGACAGACAGACAGACAGACAGACAGACAGACAGACAGACAGACAGACAGACAGACAGACAGACAGACAGACAGACAGACAGACAGACAGACAGACAGACAGACAGACAGACAGACAGACAGACAGACAGACAGACAGACAGACAGACAGACAGACAGACAGACAGACAGACAGACAGACAGACAGACAGACAGACAGACAGACAGACAGACAGACAGACAGACAGACAGACAGACAGACAGACAGACAGACAGACAGACGTATGGCATGATGTGAGGGTACGGCACGGAGTGAGGTTTATCGGCCAAAAGTAGTAAACGGGTCTATATTATAGAAGTGGGCTCTACCTTTAGTCTGTATGATCTACAAATGCGACCAGTGTTTCTTTCAGACATTTTCCTCCCCGAAGGTGGGGGGGGGGGTATTGCAATTTTCGGGAGTGGGGTGGATTAGCGGGAGGGGTCGGACACTGGTAAGCTTATATATTTTCTATATAAAATCTATGTCGTTATAGGGGGTTGTAGACTTTCTTCGGGGGCTCTGCCGCCCACCCCACCCCCTCAATATACCGAAGAGATATCTGAAAAAAACTCTAAATGAGACTTTTTGTTACGTTTGATCTTAGGTTCAAGGTTTATGGGTATGACCACGACTATATTTAATACTAGACTACCCGTTATCTAGTTAGATAACTGGGGGTTTCGGGGGGTCATCTATAAATGACATCACGTCTGCCAGCACTAATCATCACAAAATAACCAGACCCCCACATTCAAAAAGACGTTTTTTATATTTTAAAAACTCTACAAAACTCTACTTCACCTGCCCAGTGCCCCGCCAAGTCTCAGACATAATTGTATTTTTAAGAAAAAACGATTCCGGCCGAGCATGGCTCTGACCACACTATCCCTTCATATGCTGAAAACATAGAAACAGGTGAACTCTACTTCACCTGCCCTGTGCCCCGCGAGGTTCTGATAGTCAACCTTATCATTCACATGTAGGCCTTAAGAAAAAAATAATTGAAAACATTGCTGTAAAAAGAAACTAGAACTATTTACTATTACTAAACTTATTTTTCTAAACTTTTATAATTAATGTGGTTAATCTACATATGAATATATCTATAAATTAATTAACGGCTTTAAATTAGTTTGTAATTAACAGTGTGTTTAAGAAAGAACAATATTTACCACCCAAAATCCTATTTTACAGCTCTACACATAATGCAGATTCTCCCCAATTACAAATAAAAAAAAAATGAGTTATTAAACGTCAATATTCAGTCAAAGTTAAGCCATTGTTCTAAAACTTTAAAGTGGTTAATCTACCTATGAATAAATCAATAAATTAATTAACGTCTTTAAATAAATGTGTGATTTACAGTCTGTCTGCAATCAAAAATTGTTCTCTACCTACATACTATTTTACAGCCCCGCATATAGAGCTGTTTCCTTACAGTACGAAATCAGACAAACAAATAAATATTCAAACATGTAAACAAAGTTGAGTTTTAGTAGTATACTAGACTACCCATCACCCGTTGGATAACTGTGGGTTTCGGGGGTCATCCATCAAAAAACATCAAGTCTGTCACTCAGAGGCGTAGCGACCCTTTTCTGCGCCCGGGGACGAAATTTTTCGATTTAACCCCCCCCCCCGGCAAGATTTTGATATGCACCCCCACAAACTTTCGATGTGCACCACCCCCCCCCCCCCATCTCAAGATTTCGATTTGCACCTCCCCCCACCTCAAACTTTCGATTTGCACCCCCCTCAACCTTTCAATTTATTTTTCCAACCCATTTTGGCGCCCCCTAAGGTTGGCGCTCGGGGGCATGTCCCCCCCCCGCCCCACCCTCCTCGCTACGCTACTGCAGTGTCACTTATCGTCACAAAAAAACAGACCCCACATTCAAACATATGTTTTTTATCTTTTAAAAACACCGAAAACAACGATTTCGGACTATCCCTTCATATACTGACGTCATAGGTGACCTACTCAACTCTACTTCACCTGCCCAGTGTCCCGCCAAGTCTCAGACAACATGTTTTTATCGTTTAAAAAAACGATTCCAGCCGAGCATGTCTCTGACCACACTATCCCTTCATATGCTTAGGACAAACAAACAGGTGAACTCTACTTCATCTGCCCTGTGCCCCGCGAGGTCCTGATAGTCAACCTTATCATTCACATGTAGGCCTTAGGAAAAATAATTGAAAACATTGTTGTAATTAGAAAATAAATCATTTTACTATTACTAAAGTCATAATTCTAAACTTTTATATAAATTGTGGTTAATCTACCCATGAATATATCAATAAATTAATTAACGGCTTTAAATTAGTTTGTAATTAACAGTGTGTTTAAGAAGGAACAATATTTACCACTCAAAATACCATTTTACAGCTCTACACATAATGAAGATTCTCCCCAATAACAAATCAAAAAAACAAACAAACAAAAAAATGAGTTATCAAACATCACTATTCAGTCAAAGTTAAGCCATTGTTTTAAAACTTTAAAACAAAAGTGGTTAATCTACCTATGAATAAATCAATTAATTAATTAACGTCTTTAAATAAATGTGTGATTAACAGTCTGTCTGCAATAAAAAATTATTCTCTACCTACATACTATTTTACAGCCCCCCATATAAAGCAGTTTACTTACAGTATGAAATCAGACAAACAAATAAATATTCAAACATGTAAACAAAGTTGAGTTTTAGTAGTATATAGATAGATAGATGGATGTACAGTACCTACGTGCCGATTCTTGATAAAAATTTCATTGTTTGTTTCTGGTTAATCTGGAAGTTGAGGTGGTGATTTTGACGTGGGTCAGTGGCGTAGGCGGGGGTGGGGGAGGAAGTAGGGGAATTACAACCACCCCCCACCCCCCACCCCCCTATGGAGCCATCTGTAATTTATTTTACTGTCATAATACCACTGTTACTTAAATCTATTTCTGAATCAGTATATATCTATTATTGTATATGTATGTTTAGAACAGTCATCTAAAAAAGTTGGTTTCCCGCACCCCCCCCCCCCCGACCCCACTACTTCACCACCTAAACCGGGACACAACATTAATGTCACACCTAGGTATACGCTGGGTAGGATAATTGACCTAAAGTGACCGGACAGCGTTGAATGAAGTTGAACCCCCCCCCCCCCCCATCCCAACCCACCCCAAACTGATCTGTTAAGTACATTTGGGATAACGCGTAAATATTGTTTTTGCAATTACCAGTAAAGATGAATGTATGCAATACAGAGATCTAACCCATACCTTATCATTATGTTAAAAAATAATCTTGAAAGAACACAAAAAACAGTAGCTAATTAAAAAATATGTGATCTGAGATGTAAGACCAATATTCTAGTTACATGTAGGCTATTATTTAAAATGTTCCACTTATTAGATTTAATTTTAATATAATGAATAGCGTGGTTTTATCCCAACTCTGATTTAAAAAACTTACATTATGCTGTAAGATTTTAGCAGTTATGATGACAATATATTCAATTCCGATTGTAGAAAACATATTTTTGTAAAAACAAATAAAGTTAAACTTCTATACTACATACGAAAGTAATTATTGATCTCTTTTGACATTTACAATTAAATTTGTAGAAATATATATATATATATATATATATATATATATATATATATATATATATATATATATATATATATATATATATATATATATATATATATAAAGAAAGTGATTATTTTCCCTAGTTCGTTTGCCTTCATATTCTAGGAATCATTATGTCAAGTTGTTTTTTTACAATGATTACCCAATAGATTGTGCTGTGTTCATTATTTTTTAATGTATTGTGTGTATATTTTGTTTTGTTTTTTGTTTAGTGTGATAATTTGTTTCGTTTTGTCGGCCTACGTTGTGTAATTTTTCTTATTTCTTGAGAGTACTACTTTCAATTTAATTTACATAATAGCGAAGCAATGACATACAACTAGT
Organism: Physella acuta; assembly: GCF_028476545.2. Lineage (NCBI taxonomy): Eukaryota > Metazoa > Mollusca > Gastropoda > Physidae > Physella > Physella acuta. Next base: position 886,066 of record NW_026732016.1, read on the forward strand.
ATATATATGTATATATATATATCTATCTATCTATCTATCTATCTATCTATCTATCTATCTATCTATCTATCTATCTATCTATCTATCTATCTATCTATCTATCTATCTATCTATCTATCTATCTATCTATCTATCTATCTATCTATCTATCTATCTATCTATCTATCTATCTATCTATCTATCTATCTATCTATCTATCTATCTATCTATCTATCTATCTATCTATCTATCTATCTATCTATCTATCTATCTATCTATCTATCTATCTATCTATCTATCTATCTATCTATCTATCTATCTATCTATCTATCTATCTATCTATCTATCTATCTATCTATCTATCTATCTATCTATCTATCTATCTATCTATCTATCTATCTATCTATCTATCTATCTATCTATCTATCTATCTATCTATCTATCTATCTATCTATCTATCTATCTATCTATCTATCTATCTATCTATCTATCTATCTATCTATCTATCTATCTATCTATCTATCTATCTCTCTCTCTCTCTCTCTCTCTCTCTCTCTCTCTCTCTATATATATATATATATATATATATATATATATATATATATATATATAAATGATGGAAAATTTTGAACCTTCCCCCCCCCCCCCCCCCTCCTAAAAAGAAAAGATTTATATTAAATATTTAATGATTAACATAGTTTAATAAAGAAAGTGAATAATGTATTGTGTTTTTATGATTGATTTTATTGTTAACTAGATCTAATTAATTTTGTTTGACCTAGATTCTAGATTTTAGATTTACTATTGACTTTCCCTTCGTCCGACAGCTGATCTCTAGATCTAGAGAAATTTATTGTATACTCAAATTAGAAGAACTGTTGAAAATTGATCATAGATTTGAAACCTAATAAAAATAGCCAGCGAATGTATCGTTAAAGGTATAGTCGACAGAAAATAGCTTTATAATTCGTTAAACTTTTGAATGAGCACCAACATCTTCGATGAAAGCCGCCATTATTGTTATAGAAAGTAAATAAATCATGTGACGCAAGCAACTATAAGTAAAGTCATAATTCTGAACTTTTATAATTAAAGTGGTTAATCTACCAATGCATATATCAATACATTAATTAACGCCTTTAAATAAATTTGTGATTAACAGTTTGGTCAAAAAGAACATTGTTCTCTACCTTAATACGTATTTACATAGCTCTACACACAGTGCAGATTCTCTCCTGTAACCAAACAAACCAAACAAAAACAATATATATATATATATATATATATATATATATATATATATATATATATATATATATATATATATATATATATATATATATATATATACAAACATTTAAACAAACTTGAGTTTTAGTAGTATACGAGACCACCCGTCACCCTTTGGATAACTGTGGGTTTCGGGGGTCATCCATAAATGACATTGCGTCTGTCACTTATCGTCACAAAAAAACCAGACCCCACATTTTGTCTTTTAAAAATACCTATTTCGGCTGAGCATGGGTCTGACCATATTATCCCTTCATATGCTGATTTTACAAAAACACGTGATCCTCATGTAACGTGAAGTTGATTGTGATCCTTGTGTAACGTGAATGTTGAACGTGATTCTCATTTCTCCTGCAGGGGCCCAGTTCTCGCTGGAAGACGAGAACAAGCGCACGCGCACAGCTTACAGCCGGGGCCAGCTGCTGGAGCTGGAGAAAGAGTTCCACTTCAACAAGTACATCTCCCGGCCCCGGCGGATAGAGCTGGCCGCCATGTTGAGTCTGACGGAGAGACACATCAAGATCTGGTTTCAGAACCGCCGGATGAAGTGGAAGAAGGACGAGGCCAAACGGCGGCCCCTGCCCGACCCTGGGGACACGGCGGAGCGGGCTGACCGGAAGGACGGGATCCCGTGTACACACCAGGATGAGCTCAAGTCAGAGCCAACTTGTGACAGTGACCGGCACCTGGTCAATCCCAACGATATTGTCAAAAGCAACAGAAATAATGCTTGTACATTATCACAAGACACGATAAATATATTGCATTTACAAAACATAGACAAAACATTGACAAAACATTGACAAAACTTTTAAAAACTTTTTTTTAAACTTAATGTTACTAATGGGACAATAATATTTCCGTCTGTATTTTCAAAATGTATGTCAGAGTTGATAATGTCAAATGTCAGAGTTGATAATGTCAAATGTCAGAGTTGATAATGTCAAATGTCAGAGTTGATAATGTCAAATGTCAGAGTTGATAATGTCAAATGTCAGAGTTGATAATGTCAAATGTCAGAGTTGAGTATGTCAAACAACGAAATTGGGTCATCAATTATGTTAAAAAGATTTGACCAAGCCGGTAGATGACGGCTATTGATATTGTTGCTCCCCTTATCAACAATTGCTTGTAACCATAGCAACACTCGATAGTAACCTTAGCAACACTTCATGGTAACATTAGCAGCAGTTGATTGTAACCTTGGCAATACCGGGTGCTGCCCTTACATAGCTACATGTACAGTTGTTAGTTTGGCATTAGTTAAAGATCTGATTTTTCCTTCAACCTGTTTTCTGCACTCCGCCATCTTGGAACTTCAATCGTCGAATTTATGTCGCGACTAGTGCCGTGACACTTTAGGGTAAGCGTGAAACTGTCACGACAAAAGTGACACAGACGTGACACTTTAGGGTAAGCGTGATACTGTCACGACAAAAGTGACACAGACGTGACACTTTAGGGTAAGCGTGAAACTGTCATGAGAAACAAGACAGACGTGACACTTTAGGATAAGCGTGAAACTGTCACGACAAAAGTGACACAGACGTGACACTTTAGGATAAGCGTGAAACTGTCACGACAAAAGTGACAAAGACGTGACACTTTAGGGTAAGCGTGAAACTGTCACAACAAAAGTGACACAGACGTGACACTTTAGAGTAAGTGTGATACTGTCACGATAAACAAGACACAGACTGACAACTGAGTACTGCACATCATACAAAGTTTGATCCTTGTACATATCTGAAGATTATAGACTTTGTATGTTCAAAATATGTCGGATTCGCTGGATTTCTTCAGTTGCATGTAAAGGTTATCTAATATACTATAACGTTTATTGTCTGAGTAAATGTGGATGTTTTAACTTAATAAAATGTGAACTTTTGGACTGGAACAATTATATAAATATAAAAGTGGTGTAAATATCATTGTTTTCAAATGGCGAAGTGTTCTATTCAAGAGAGCGAGCTGGGTGTCTATGCTTGATGTAATGTGTTTTCAAATATTTGAACTGAGAAAAATTGTGAACGTTTGAAGCTGGCCAAATGTGAAAGTTTGAAGCTGGCAAAATGTGAAAGTTTGAAGCTGGCCAAATGTGAAAGTTTGAAGCTGGCCAAATGTGAAAGTTTGAAGCTGACCAAATGTGAAAGTTTGAAGCTGGTAAAATGTGAAAGTTTCAAGCTGGCAAAATGTGAAAGTTTGAAGCTGGCCAAATGTGAAAGTTTAAAGCTGGCCAAATGTGAAAGTTTGAAGCTGGCCAAATGTGAAAGTTTGAAGCTGGCCAAATGTGAAAGTTTAAAGCTGGCCAAATGTGAAAGTTTGAAGCTGGTAAAATGCAAAAGTTTGAACCTGGCCAAATGTGAAAGTTTGAAGCTGGCCAAATGTGAACGTTTGAAGCTGGCCAAATGTGAAAGTTTGAAGCTGGCCAAATGTGAAAGTTTGAAGCTGGCCAAATGTGAAAGTTTAAAGCTGGCCAAATGTGAAAGTTTGAAGCTGGCCAAATGTGAAAGTTTGAAGCTGGCCAAATGTGAAAGTTTAAAGCTGGCCAAATGTGAAAGTTTGAAGCTGGTAAAATGCAAAAGTTTGAACCTGGCCAAATGTGAAAGTTTGAAGCTGGCCAAATGTGAACGTTTGAAGCTGGCCAAATGTGAAAGTTTTAAGCTGGCCAAATGTGAAAGTTTGAAGCTGGCCAAATGTGAAAGTTTGAAGCTGGCCAAATGTGAAAGTTTGAAGCTGGCCAAATGTGAAAATTTGAAGCTGGCCAAATGTGAAAGTTTGAAGCTGGCCAAATGTGAACGTTTGAAGCTGGCCAAATGTGAAAGTTTGAAGCTGGCCAAATGTGAAAGTTTGAAGCTGGCCAAATGTGAAAGTTTGAAGCTGGCCAAATGTGAAAGTTTAAAGCTGGCCAAATGTGAAAGTTTGAAGCTGGTAAAATGCAAAAGTTTGAACCTGGCCAAATGTGAAAGTTTGAAGCTGGCCAAATGTGAACGTTTGAAGCTGTCCAAATGTGAAAGTTTGAAGCTGGCCAAATGTGAAAGTTTGAAGCTGGCCAAATGTGAAAGTTTGAAGCTGGCCAAATGTGAAAATTTGAAGCTGGCCAAATGTGAAAGTTTGAAGCTGGCCAAATGTGAAAGTTTGAAGCTGGCCAAATGTGAACGTTTGAAGCTGGCCAAATGTGAAAGTTTGAAGCTGGCCAAATGTGAAAGTTTGAAGCTGGCCAAATGTGAAAGTTTGAAGCTGGCCAAATGTGAAAATTTGAAGCTGGCCAAATGTGAAAGTTTGAAGCTGGCCAAATGTGAAAGTTTGAAGCTGGCCAAATGTGAAAGTTTAAAGCTGGCCAAATGTGAAGGTTTGAAGCTGGCCAAATGTGAAAGTTTGAAGCTGGCCAAATGTGAAAGTTTAAAGCTGGCCAAATGTGAAAGTTTGAAGCTGGTAAAATGCAAAAGTTTGAACCTGTCCAAATGTGAAAGTTTGAAGCTGGCCAAATGTGAACGTTTGAAGCTGGCCAAATGTGAAAGTTTGAAGCTGGCCAAATGTGAAAGTTTGAAGCTGGCCAAATGTGAAAGTTTGATGCTGGCCAAATGTGAAAATTTGAAGCTGGCCAAATGTGAAAGTTTGAAGCTGGCCAAATGTGAAAGTTTGAAGCTGGCCAAATGTGAAAGTTTAAAGCTGGCCAAATGTGAAAGTTTAAAGCTGGTCAAATGTGAAAGTTTGAAGCTGGCCAAATGTGAAAGTTTAAAGCTGGCCAAATGTGAAAGTTTGAAGCTGGCCAAATGTGAAAGTTTAAAGCTGGCCAAATGTGAAAGTTTGAAGCTGGTAAAATGTGAAAGTTTGAAGCTGGTAAAATGTGAAAGTTTGAAGCTGGTAAAATGCGAAAGTTTGAAGCTGGTAAAATGTGAAAGTTTGAAGCTGGCCAGATGTGAAAGTTTGAAGCTGGCCAAATGTGAAAGTTTAAAGCTGGCCAAATGTGAAAGTTTGAAGCTGGCCAAATGTGAAAATTTGAAGCTGGCCAAATGTGAAAGTTTGAAGCTGGCCAAATGTGAAAGTTTAAAGCTGGCCAAATGTGAAAGTTTGAAGCTGGCCAAATGTGAAAGTTTGAAGCTGGCCAAATGTGAAAGTTTGAAGCTGGCCAAATGTGAAAGTTTGAAGCTGGCCAAATGTGAAAGTTTGAAGCTGGCCAAATGTGAAAGTTTAAACCTGGCCAAATGTGAAAGTTTGAAGCTGGCCAAATGTGAAAGTTTGAAGCTGGCCAAATGTGAAAGTTTGAAGCTGGCCAAATGTGAAAGTTTGAAGCTGGCCAAATGTGAAAGTTTGAAGCTGGCCAAATGTGAAAGTTTAAAGCTGGCCAAATGTGAAAGTTTGAAGCTGGTAAAATGTGAAAGTTTGAAGCTGGTAAAATGTGAAAGTTTGAAGCTGGTAAAATGCGAAAGTTTGAAGCTGGTAAAATGTGAAAGTTTGCAGCTGGCCAGATGTGAAAGTTTGAAGCTGGCCAAATGTGAAAGTTTGAAGCTGGCCAAATGTGAAAGTTTGAAGCTGGCCAAATGTGAAAATTTGAAGCTGGCCAAATGTGAAAGTTTGAAGCTGGCCAAATGTGAAAGTTTGAAGCTGGCCAAATGTGAAAGTTTGAAGCTGGCCAAATGTGAAAGTTTGAAGCTGGCCAAATGTGAAAGTTTGAAGCTGTCCAAATGTGAAAATTTGAAACTGGCCAAATGTGAAAGTTTGAAGCTGGCCAAATGTGAAAGTTTGAAGCTGGTAAAATGTAAAAGTTTGAAGCTGGTAAAATGTGAAAGTTTCATGTTTAATTTGCAGTAAATGTGATTAATCTCTGATCTTAATCTCTGATCTTAATCTCTGATCTTAATCCCTGATCTTAATCCCTGATCTTAATCTCTGATCTTAATCTCTGATCTTAATCTCTGATCTTAATCTCTGTTCTTAATCTCTGATCTTAATCTCTGATCTTAATCTCTGTTCTTAATCTCTGATCTTAATCTCTGATCTTAATCTCTGTTCTTAATCTCTGTTCTTAATCTCTGATCTTAATCCCTGATCTTAATCTCTGATCTTAATCTCTGATCTTAATCTCCCACCTTGTGACTAAGCTTCATTTGTTGATGTAGACAATCTGTGAGACATAGTCGAGTTCAATGACCCCGGGGTTCATTAAATGTACAATTATTGTCTAAACATGTGTTTGTGTGTGCTATATCCATATAGATATGTGCGTTACGTTTTTTTCTATTGAATTATGCTTACCACATGTACATGCAACACTTCTGTAATATGTTATATTATTTTATATTAAAGTTTTCTACATACGATAAGTGTGTTGTACATACGACATTGTCTTACTCGCAATATGGAATAAATGTCAAGGCCGTTGATGGTGTTCAAGTTTATTATTTCACTTTTATGCCATAATCAAATTAAGGACAAGCCCGACAGCAACACCGACACGAATTTTGATCTGCATCAAGTTTATTGTGGGGGCGATATCGTATCCGCCACTGTAGGGACACCAGCTGAGGCTACATTCATTTGGATCTGATATATCTATCTGCTCCTAGACACAACCAAGATACATCTTAGAGGCTACATTCTGTTGTATCTATTTATCTGCTCCTAGACACAACCAAGATACATCTTAGAGGCTACATTCTGCTGTATCTATTTATCTGCTCCTAGACACAACCAAGATACATCTTAGAGGCTACATTCTGTTGTATCTGATATATGTATCTGCTCCTAGACACAACCAAGATACATCTTAGAGGCTACATTCTGTTGTATCTATTTATCTGCTCCTAGACACAACCAAGATACATCTTAGAGGCTACATTCTGTTGTATCTATTTATCTGCTCCTAGATACAACCAAGATACATCTTAGAGGCTACATTCTGTTGTATCTATTTATCTGCTCCTAGACACAACCAAGATACATCTTAGAGGCTACATTCTGTTGTATCTATTTATCTGCTCCTAGATACAACCAAGATACATCTTAGAGGCTACATTCTGTTGTATCTATTTATCTGCTCCTAGACACAACCAAGATACATCTTAGAGGTTAAATTCAGTTGTATCTGATATATGTATCTGCTCCTTGACACATACACAAAATACGAACATAGGATACTCATTGCTGGCCTGTTCGGGTTTTGAAAAAACAAATTTCAATTAAAACAAATGACAACAACATGTCATGTGTGTAAGTGCATGAGTGTGTTTTGTGAAAATCAGTTTTATTTTCTTTCGGCTATAACAGGGGTCGGCAAGCTGCGGCTCGCGAGCCGCATGCGGCTCTTTTGATATCAAAGGTGCGGCTCTCCAGCTCCTTGCACAAATACTACTAATCTTAATAAAAAAAATATTAGAAATAAAAAATTTTTAGTGGCTCTTTAAAACCAGGGAAATTTTGAAAATTGTAACTTTTGGCTCTTCCGCTTCAAAAGGTTGCCGACCCCTGGGCTATAAGTATAAAACCTCTCATCAACTATAGTCGGTCAAAAGAATATAAAACATGAAAGCTTGGTATAACTTATGGTGTCTCGTGTTATGTTTATTTTCATGTTTTTTGTATTTTATTATTAATTTTAAATACATTTCCATTTTATACAATGTCATTGTTTAGTAAGTAATTAATATAAAAATAATAATTAAGAGAAGTAATGGCTTTTTAATTTGTTTAGTGCAAATCTATTACAAGGAGCTTATGAGCACCCCTATTTGACTAATTAAAAAGGGAAATAAGTCATTGAAGTGACTTGAACGTTTGCTTATCTTTGATAAGTTTGATTGTAGGAGAAGAAGGACTCTGCTTTCACAATGGTTTAAAAACAAAGGGAAAAAGAATATACAACAGCGTAAGATGGTGTCTATAGAATAAAGATAATCCAACCGCAGCTACGGTAATCTTTTTACAAAACTACCAATCAAGTCAAAATGGCGGCCCCCCCCCCTCGCATTGCGGGGTCTGGCGGCACTGTAGTTCCGCCCCTGCTCTCGCTCCATGTTAACACACTCAATCAAGGTTCACAACTATATACAATAAAACAAAAATTAAAAACCTTTACAATAATCACAGCAACAATCTTTTAAATGCACTGAAAATATAAAAATAAAACTAGTTTGTTTACTTTCATAAAAGCTTTGGTTGCTAAAATATGCAAAAAAAAATTCATGAGCGACCAAAGCTCTTTTGAAAGACAGCAGATTAGTTTTATTTTTCCTATTTTCAGTGTATTTAAAAGCATGTTGCTATAAAGGTTTTTTATATTTTTTTTATTTTCTACTTTTTAGTGATCCTTAATTTATAAAGTCGACACGACTAAAAATATTTGCTTTGAAACACCATCAGTAGCTCGCGATATCTAAAAGATGATTATCTGCCAGTGAAAGCAGCCGTCCGCAACCAAATTTTACAGACAACAGCATGTTTTTAATTTTGTTACCTCCTCTTGGTTTCAAATCATTTTAAAACTTTATTATCTGCCCCCAATAGCCTTCACTAGATCGACAGCTTTTGGAAAGGAAGCGGATGTAAAATATGCCTAGAGAAAATCAAAGTAATGGGTATGTGTAAATGGAGAGCTGAAAAACAATTACAACTAGACTACCCGTTATCTAGTTAGATAACTGTGGGTTTTGGGGGGTCATTCATAAATGACATCACGTCTGCCAGCACTTATCATCCCAAAATAACCAGACCCCACATTCAAAAAGACGTTTTTTATATTTTAAAACTCTACTAAACTCTACTTCACCTGCCCAGTGTCCCGCCAACTCTCAGACATGTTTGTATTTTAAAAAAAACGATTCCGGCCGAGCATGGCTCTGACCTCACTATCCATTCATATAATGAGAACATAGAAACAGGTGAACTCTACTTCACCTGCCCTGTGCCCCGTGAGGTCCTGATAGTCAACTTTATTATTCACATCTAGGCCTTAAGAAAAAATAATTGAAAAAATTGTTGTAAAAAGAAAATAAATCTTTTCTACTATTAGGAAAGTCATTGTTCTAAACTTTTATAATCAATGTGCTTAATCTACCTATGAATATATCAATAAATTAATTAAGGGCTTTAAATTAGTTTGTAATCAACAGTTTGTTTAAGAAAGAACAATGTTTACCACCCAAAATCCTATTTTACTTTTCTACACATAATGCAGATTCTCCCCAATAACAAATCAGACAAACTAAAAACAAAAAACAATGAATTATTTAACATGTAAACTTGAGTTTTAGTAGTATACTAGAATACCCGTCATCCGTTGGATAACTGTGGGTTTCGGGGGTCATCCATCAAAAAACATCACGTCTGTCACTCAGAGGCATAGCGACCCTTCCCGGCGCCCGGGGACAAACTTTTCGATTTGACCCCCCCCCCCCCCCGCAAGTTTTGATTTGCAACCCCCCCCCCCCCCCTCAAACTTTTGATGTGCATCCCCCCCCCCCACTCAAACTTTCGATTTGAACCCCCCTCAACCTTTCAATTTATTTTTCCAAATCATTTTGGCGCCCCAACATATGCCCCCCCCCCCCTTCCCCCCTCCACCTCCCCCCGCCTCCCCTTCCTCCCCCCCTCCTCGCTACGCTACTGCAGTGTCACTTATCGTCACAAAAAACAGACCCCACATTCAAAAATATGTTTTTTATCTTTTAAAACACCGAAAACACCGATTTCGGACTATCTCTTCATATACTGACGTCACATGTGTAAGCCCTGCTAGGGGGGGGGGGGATACCTAAAATCTACCCTTCTAGGCTTATCTAACTAACTACCGTCCGGTCAGTGCAAGCCCGGCTAAACCCAGACTGGTTAATAACCTAACCTTAGTCTAAATAATGAAAACAAAAAAAAAAAGCTTTAACAATAATATAAAATTTATTTAACAAAATATGGAACCAAAGTTATTATAAAAAAAAACTAGAATCTAGATCTAGACAAAATAAAACACTCAAGACATACAAAACAAACAGAACTCAACGAAACAAAACAGTTTATATACCACAAAACATTACGTTCGACCATTTGCTGGTGTTGCACCGACTTATGATGTCTAGGATGGTCCAGGCCCTGACACACAGAAACCTCCCTTCATCCATTCTCGACATCCAAAAGTCCACACCAAACAAAACACTACGTAAAACCACTACGTACAATACGTTACGTACAATACATTACGTAGGAAACAATACGTACACAACAAACGTTTTACACTAAACAAAACAATTCATATATAACAAAACACCCAGCCAAGTTGCCCAAGCAACCTCACTGGAAGGGGGGGGGGGGGTGAAGAGAAAAAGAAAAGGAAAACATAAGAAAAATGCATGGTAATGGCAGATATATACATAAATATATACACAAGTTCAAAATGCTACCTACTACTACTATCTAGCTAAAGCCTCGAGTAAAACTAATCCCTACTATTTCAATTCTAAAAGCAATTCTCAAAAACAACTAACCACTGTCTAAAGAAGAACTAGCAACTTAAAAATAACGTGTAAACAAATTCATCGTAGAACCAATCTTTCCTACACAAGGAACAGCCCGAAGCCATTGGTCTACATAAACAATATCCATATTGATAACGTTAAAGTTAACACACTCCGCTAAGGCCCCAATGAAGGCAGACACAAAGCAAGCGATACTCAACATGAAGTTGCACGAAACAGCACACACATTAATTTTAAACAACCTAAAACTCGAGGCAACTAAAATATACTAATTTACTAATCTAATTACTGTCTAAAGCAACTGACTATTGACTAAGCCAATCCTAGTCAATAACACATCATAAAACAATCAGGTAAATGCACACACGCATTCACACCAGTTTAGGAAACACTCCTAAACACACTGACCTAAACCACGTGGTCCGAAACACACGCCACGGGTTTAGAAAACACAATAATACATTTTAAAAAAATAACAGAATAACACACCACGTGCATACCAGACATGCCGATGCTCACTTTCTCGTTTTAGACGAAAATGAAAGAAAACGAGAAACATCGGCAGTCGCATTCATAGAAATCACATAAAGATAAAGTAAAAAAAGCAAATACCTCCACGCGTGAGGTGCGCCACGCGCCCACACAGAAACCTGACCCGACCTACATCTCGCCGCGGGTCAAAAAGGAAGAAAATCCTCCGAGCGGTCAATTTATACTGACCGCTTCGGACGGAAGGGGGACCCCGTGGCTGTTCCCCATTGGAACACCACGCACTCACAGATTCGCAACAAATAAAATAATACAAAATAATCCATTCACCCGCTCACACATGTGACCTACTCAACTCTACTTCACCTGCCCAGTGTCCCGCCAAGTCTCAGACAACATGTTTTTATCGTTTAAAAAACGATTCCAGCCGAGCATGTCTCTGACCACACTATCCTTTCATATGCTTAGGACAAAGAAACAGATGAACTCTACTTCACCTGCCCTGTATCCTGCCAAGTTCAGATAGGCAATTTTATCATTCACATCTAAAAAAAAAATGATAAAAAATATCATTTACATATTGGTCTAGAACCTGTGCCACCCGCATGAGAGCCGACTACACTACCAACTTAGCTATTTACTCGTGACGACACAAATGAATTTTTATACTATACTTTGAGTCTCCTTATGCAACTTGATTTACGCGCATAGATCTAGATCTAAGTCTAGTAGTAGTAACTTTCAAATTAAATTTTATCTTAAATTAGCCAAACAAAGATTTATATAAAATAATTAAGGCCTGAAATAGATTCTAGATGTATTAAGGCCTGAAATAGATTCTAGATGTAGAATTTACATTAAGTCTAGATCTAGAATTTACATTGAGTCTAGTGACCTAGATCTAGGCTAGATCTAGGCTAGATTCATAACTTTCCTTCGACAGCTGATCTTTAGATCTAGAGAAATTTATTGTAAAACTAAATGAAAAAAGACAGTTGAAAATTGATATAAGTGTTGGAACGTAATAAATACAGCAAACGGACGTATTGTTAAAGTTAAAGCCGACAGAAAATTAGATTTAGAACGCGTTAAACTTTTGAATGGGAACACAATTTTCTTCGATAGACGCCGCCATTTTATTGTACTAAAGAGTAAACAAAAAACTGTGACGTCACGGTCCCGCCGAGTGTAGTGGTCGTTCTAAACTTTTTAAAAAAATAGGGTTACTCTACGTATGAATAAATCAATAAATTAATTAACGTCTTTAAATAAATGTGTGATTAACAGTCTGTCTTAAAACAAAATTTTTTCTCTACCTTCATACTATTTTACAGCTCTCCACGATGAGTGCAACCATGCGCAATAGTCAATCAGCCAAACAAGAAAACAAACAAAAAAAACAAACAAAAAAATAAATATTCAAACATGTAAACAAACTTAACTTTTAGTAGTATATAGACTAGACTACCCGTCATCCATTGGATAACTGTGGGTTTCGGGGGTCATCCATAAAAAGCATCACGTCTGTCACTTATCGTCACAAAAAACCAGACCCCACATTCAAAAAGATGTTTTTTATCTTTTAAAAACACCGATTTCGGAATATCCCTTCATATAGTGACGTCACAGGTGACCTACTCAACTCTACTTCACCTGTCCAGTATCCCGCCAAGTCTCAGACAACATGTTTTTATCGTTTAAAAAAAACGATTCCAGCCGAGCATGTCTCTGACCAAACTATCCCTTCATATGCTTAAGACAAAGAAACAGATGAACTTTACTTCACCTTCCCTGTATCCCGCCGAGTTCAGATAGGCAACTTTATCATTCACATCTTAAAAATAAAAATTAAAATTAAACATTGACGTGTCCATAACCCGTGCCACCCGCATGAAAGCCGATTACACTAACAACTTATCACTGATCTTTTTACTTTCTCGTATATACGTAGTATAGAGAAAGTATTGTAATCGTGCAAAAAAAATCGAGATTTTTACAAATCTCGACGTTTTACACCTCACTGATACGGAAAAACATAATTTTGCAATCTTGTCCGTATGTCTGTGTGTGTGTGTGTGTGTCTGTGTGTCTGTGTGTAAACACGATAACTTGAGTACCGTTACAGCTAGGTTGATGAAATTTCATATATAAGTATTATATCAAAATCGTAGATCCGTGTCAACTTTTGAGCGATTTCCGACAACCGGAAGTGGTACTTTTTCTACTTTCAATTTTTCAAAAGCCTATAACTTGAGTACTATTTCAGATAGATAAATGAAATTTCACATGTAAGTAAAAGATCTAATTCTCTACCTTCTGTTAAATTTTGAGTAATTTCCGTTGACCGGAAGTAGTAATTTACGCTACTTCCGATTTCTCAAAAAACTAATGTAAATTTTTAAAGTACTAATAGTATTGCGCACTATTATGCAAATTTTGTTTCGGCGTTTGTTGGGTGCGCAATGTTTTTTTCTATGAGATTCTATTCTATTTTTACAAGCTTTTATTTAACTTACTTCCTCTGTCTGTCTGTCTAGACGGAAACGCAGGAGTGAAAATTCGGACAGTTCTACTTGACCGATACGATTCACAGTTGGCACGTGGGTCAAGACATGAAGACAATGCAATCTGAAACTAAATTTGACTTAATTGGATGCCTAATTAATTTTTTATGAATTAATAAAAATTTGGACCGAATTAGTAGGCATGTCTAGCCAACCACACCACACGCGTCATCACCTTCAATAGCTGCGCCATCACGTAATGGCTGCGTTCAAAAACCATTGCGCGCCTACTGAACGTGATGTTCAGTAGGCGCGCAATGGTTTTTAGTCATGTAACTCTATTGTAAATAAAACATGTAAAGTACTGAAAAAAAAATTCATAAAAAACGTTTTAATAACAAGCTTTTATGTAATGATGCACTAAAAAGTAGAAAATAAATTATAGACTACTATTTAAATAACTATAAAGAAAAGCGTGGGTGTCTTCCTTAACATTAGTAAAGGTATCCAATAGATACTAAAGTGACCCACGCTTTTCTTTATAGTTATTTAAATAGTAGTCTATAATTTATTTTCTACTTTTTAGTGCATCATTACATAAAAGCTTGTTATTAAAACGCTTTTTATGAATTTTTTTTTAAAAGTTTAAGTAATTAAAAATCATGTCTACATTCCAAGTTATATAAGAATATTCGAGAAAGTTTAGGGGAGATCACTCCCGGTTTATTTTATGTATAGTTTAATACTTTAAGTCTCCTTATGCAACTTGATTTACGCGCATAGATCTAGATCTAAGTCTAGTAATAGTAACTTTTAAATTAAATTTTATCTTAAATTAGCCAATTACATAGCTAGACAAACAAAGATTTATATAAAATAATGAAGGTATGAAAATCTAGATCTAGATAGAATTATCTAGATCTAGATTCTACGACTCGTATGCTTAAGTCTAGTTTTTTCTTAACTCTTGCTAGATCTAGAACTAGATCTAATCATTAGACCTATTCTAGCTAGATAGATCTAGATCTAGATAGATAAATCACAAAGATTTATATTAAGTATTTAAGGACTAAAAAATGTATTATGTTTATAAAATGCATTGTATTTTGATCTAATTAATCTTTGGTTTGTATGTAATTAATCTTTGGTTTGACCTAGATTCTAGATCTAGATCTATGAATAACTTTCTTGGCCACCTGATATTTAGTTTTATAAATAACTTTCTTGGACAGATTGTAGAGCTAGAGAAATTTATTGTAAAACTAAATGAAAAAGACAGTTGAAAATTGATATAAGTGTTGGAAGGTAATAAATACAGCAAACGGACGTATCGTTAAAGTTATAGGCGACAGAAAATTAGCTTTAGAAGACGTTAAACATTGGAATGGGAACACAATCTTCTTCGACGGAAGCCGCCATTTTATTGTACTAAAAAGTAAACAAATAATGTGACGTCACTATTCAGTCAAAATAAAGCTATTGTTTGAAACTTTTAAAATTAATGTGGTTAATCTAGCAATTAATATCAATAAAGTAATTAAATTCTTGAAATAAATTTGTGATTAACAGTCTGTCTGAAAAGAAAAATTGTTCTCTACCTATATACTATTTTACAGGTCTATACATATGACAGATTCTCTTCAGTAGTAAATCAGACAAACAAATAAATATTCAAACATGTAAACAAAGTTGAGTTTTAATAGTATAGAGATATAGAAATCACAATAACAAACTCTGAATTTTCAGGATAACATTTACCAGTGGCGTCGCTAGGTCGGGTACCACCGCGTACGGTAAACACCCACCGTATCCGCCTTGCTACGCCTCTGACGCATAGCAGTTACTCAACAAAAGCCGACCAAGAAACTTGGACCAAACTGAGCAACAAAATAAACAACAATTTGGAAAAATACCAATACAGCCATCTTCAGCTGCAATAGTAAACAAATACGTCATCATTCCAAAAATAATTTTCGACAAACTCTACAATATCCAACCCATTCATAAAGCATAAAGAAGCAGATTAGAGAATTTATGTTCAAAAATACAATTTTAAACTTTAGCCAAAACAAAAATACAAAAATAAATTAAATGGAGGATAGGCCTGTATGACATTCATAGGAAGAAAAAAAATCTGATTATAACACCTCGATAGAATCAGGATAGAACCACATTTAATATATAAAGCTCAATTCTGTATGTTTGTAATAAGTTTGTCGTTGACATACTTCGATGAATTTAAGTGTTAGATTATTATCGTGCTCATAGTCTAAATTTATGAGTTTAAAAATTACTATTGAAAGTGTTGGGGAAATAATTTTCATTTTTCAAACTGATAGTTATAATTGTCGGCATTTTCATTAAACAGAATTTAAAAAAAATACCATCTTTTACAAAAATTCTAATTATGTCTGAAAATTATTTTTATTTAGTCCTTTATCACTTACTTCCCTTTGATAAATTAGGAAAACACAATTACTTCCCTTTATAAAACATTGCATTAGTGGAAAATAATTTACTTTTTATTACTTTGTTTTGGTGTTGGGAAAAAATAATTACATAATTAGCGGGGATTGATCAAGTGCAAATGTTGTAGGTATTTTATGGTTAAGCTTGGAGTATTATAATTGTTCATTTGGTTTGGTTTGGAACCTACGTTCGTTTAAGTGAGTGCAAAAGACTATGAATAAGTTGGGGTACTATAGTCGTTTATTAAGCTGAAACAGGCGATTCTGCCCCGGGCTAGACTGTGAGCACTTTGCGTTTATGTTCGCGTTTGTGTTTTCATTGTGTTTAGGTTGGGTTTGCTTTAGTGGTTGCGTTTTGATTTGGTTCTTTTTTGTTCTTTCTTTTTTCGTTTTCGTTTGTGTTTTTTTTTCTTTGGGTTTGTGTTTGTATTAGTGTTTGTTGCTGGTTTTGCGTTTGGATTTGGTTTGTTTTCGTTTGCTTTTTCGTTTGTGTTTTTTTCTTTGGGTTTGTGTTTGTGGTTGGTTTTGCGTTTGGATTTGGTTTGTTTTCGTTTGCTTTTTCGTTTGTTTTTTTCTTTGTATTCGTATTGGTGTTTGTGGTTGTGGTTGGGCTTGTTGTTAGGTTTTTGTTTTCGTTTGCTTTTTTGTTTGTTTTTTCTTTGTGTTTGTATTGGTGTTTTAGGTTGTGTTTGTTGTTAGGTTTTTGTTTTCGTTTGTATTTGTAATTGTGTTATCGTTATGTTTGCGTTTTGTTGTTTTGGTTTTGGTTGGTTGTGGTTTGGGTGGGCAATTCCGGGTTTATGATGATTACTAAACACACAGGTAATGGTCTTTAACAGAAAGGTTTTTCACAGAAGCCAGAGCAGGGCCTGGCCGGGACGGCTAGTTGTACTATAAAGATTTAAAAAAAAATATCTTTATAGTATAAAATATTATACTCAATTATTTATAGTATATAATAGACTTAGTTTATATGAATGTAGAAAATTCAGGGTAGACACTTTTATATTTAAAAACTCAGCTTGATCGCCACTGAGCTAAGGTTTAATTTTTGTACATAAGTTTAAATTGATGTTTAGAAAATCCAATATATTATCTAAAACGAATGTTCATTTTTAAGATGAAGTTTCAATTCAAGTAAAGGGCAAAGTACGAAAGCAACCATAAATTATTTATTCATCATAAAAAAAATAATTTCTTTACAAAATTATACAAACCACTTTCCTAGATAACTCACAAAAATAATATTACGGAAGGAAAAAAACTACTTCCTTTGAGTTTGTTTTCATGTAAGAAAGGTTTTTCAGAATTTGTATGGATTGATAAAGTGCAATGTGGTAGGTAAAACAAAGGTATTTTGAATAACATACTACCTTCATTTATTTTACAAGCGGTGACGGCCAGGCTATGCACTGGCACTTGATGTAAAAGTTATTAGTAAACGCCCGTTACTTATGTGCTCATTATGGATCATAATCATATACCATGCGCTGTCTGGTGTTTGGGAATTTATATAATTTTTAATTAAAGGCTTTCTTAATGTACCAACATATGTTAGTTTGATCATAATGATGGGAGTACAATTTGACCTGATGTCGGAACATTTACGTAAGGGTGACTGCTATAAGTTACTCATAAATAAATTATTTTCATTTTATCAATTAATTATTATTTTATAAACAAATTATTATAATTGTATGAATTAATTCCAAAAGCCCCAAATTGGGAAATCTGCCTCATGACAACGTTTGATAGAAACAACGACGCAATTAGACGTGAAGCTCTAGAATCAAACAACAGCTGCCTTGCAGCTTGGTTGAACAGAGACAGATCCAGCAGACATGCAGACTCAACGGGTTTAATGGCGTATAATACGTCGACCTGTAATCATTCATTGTGTGGGAGGATATCTTATTCAATATTATAATTGAGATATAGCTATGGAGGTCTACACAAACTGATTATCTATTGATTTGACTGCTAGTCGATTTCTGATTATTAATTATTGATTGGACTTTATCTCTGGTCTAACCCTTTGCCAAGGTCTAGATGTGACCCTGGTCTAATCCTTTGTCACGGTCTAGATGTGACCCTGGTCTAATCCTTTGTCAAGGTCTAGATCTGACCCTGGTCTAATCCTTTGTCAAGGTCTAGATGTGACCCTGGTGAGCTTGGCAGGGCATGGATGATGAAAGATTTGAGCAGTCTCTCGGATCCATTTGTTGGCCACTGAAAGAAGAAATAATTTCCTTGATATATATTAAGTCCATAGCCTGTGTGTGGGCTGGTATACTAATGTTTATCCTAAAATGTAATTGTAACTTGGGAGCTTATAAAGGGGCTAAGGTGACAAGTTACAAAAACCCAAGGAGTTAATCTAACCCTAACCCTAACCCTAACCCTTACCCAAGGAGTTAATCTAACCCTAACCCTAACCCTAACCCAAGGAGTTAATCTAACTCTAACCCTAACCCTAACCCAAGGAGTTAATCTAACCCTAACCCAAGGAGTTAATCTAACCCTAACCCTAACCCAAGGAGCTAATCTAACCCTAACTCTAACCCAAGGAGTTAATCTAACCCTAACCCTAACCCAAGGAGTTAAGCTAACCCTAACCCTAACCCCAGGAGTTAATCTAACCCTAACCCTGACCCCAGGAGTTAATCTAACCCTAACCCTAACCCAAGGAGTTAATCTAACCCTAACCCTAACCCTAACCCTAACCCAAGGAGTTAATCTAACCCTAACCCTGACCCCAGGAGTTAATCTAACCCTAACCCTAACCCAAGGAGTTAATCTAACCCTAACCCTAACCCAAGGAGTTAATCTAAGATATTGGGGATGAGCAGGCCAGGGGAAGTCTAAAATTTAATTAAAATGTGATCAGCTCACGCTAGGCGTTATGGCTACGAGCTCTATGCAGGTGCATGAGGAGTGACACGTAATGATGAGAAGACACCCGCGGTGATTTATGTCTAAAGTTGAGACATGCCGCTGGACGTCACGGTTGGATCATGACTCATGATCTGAAGGTGGACGTCAGAAACGATTCCGATGACCTTAGGGACTTATTATCGCCTGGGCCGGATAGTTAGACGCGAGTCAGCGTGGGGATCTGTAGTGGTCAGTTGTCAGGTGGGATGCGCGGCGAGAGTACATCGTGGTCGTACGTTAGCTCGAGCGGCGTATGACACGATCGTTAGACCTGAGGCAACGTGAAAATCTATAGCGGTCAATTATCGGGTGTTCAACGCATCAGTGCACAGTGACCGTCGTTACATCGAACGTCGAGTGACGGTACGGAGCCCAACTCGCGACCCTATAGCCCTGGGGGGGGGGGGGGGAATAAGGGGTGGGCCGACTAGTCTATATATAGGCGCTCGAAATTTGTCTAGACAGTGCTCGCTCAGAATAGAACAACAGTTGCTCAAGTTATCAACGTTAAAAATAAAGTTTGTGAAAAAATCTATTTAGCTTCGAGAATTTCGTAGGCCAACATTGTGCACAAATAGGAACCTTGAGGCATTTTTGTTTTGTGTGAGGTCAAATTCTCGAAACGTAAGTGTGAGACATTTTTCTTTTTTACTGATACCTTAAGAAAACTAGGATAGTTATCATTTAGCCTTATAGAAAACCATAGTTGTATTGTGCAGGCTATATTCATCTATAATAATAGTTTCGCTGTCTGTGTATCTATCTATCTATCTGTCTGACAAGAACGCTGTAGAGAAAACACAAGCACAGTAAAGCGGAAGCGAAATATGACGTCATATTCAGCATATAGTAGAAAAAAGTCGACAGCCGGGAGAGTGCACAAAATAATATGACGTCATTGATTCTCGAGTAAACATTGAATTAAAAAGCCAATTT
Organism: Physella acuta; assembly: GCF_028476545.2. NCBI lineage: Eukaryota > Metazoa > Mollusca > Gastropoda > Physidae > Physella > Physella acuta. The sequence continues at coordinate 906,133 of NW_026732016.1, forward strand.
TGTCTAATCTATGTGGTTTGCGTGAAGAGTTTCTTTCATACAATTCTTCGGGTAGGGGCGAAGCCCCACCCTCGAGAAATAACGTCTAAGCCGACCCCCCCCCCCCACCCCCCACCCCAACTCAAAAGAAATTTCTTCATCGATAATCTATAATAAAAATTACTGCCTGATTAATGTGTCTAATCTAAAAAGTGGTTTGCTTGCAGTTTCTTTCGTGCAATTCTTCGGGTAGTGGCTAAGCGTGACACCATTGTTTCTTTCAGACTTTTTCCTTCCCGGAGGGGGAAACTTTTCCTAATCTAAAAACTTTAGAGTGCACAGTTTTTTTCATGCATCTCTTCCCCGCCCAGGTTCTTCCTTTAATTTGTATGATCTACAAATGCGACCAGTGTTTCTTTCAGACTTTTTCCTCCCGGCGAGGGGTGGGGGTACTTGAATTTTTTTTTTGGGGGGGGGGGGGGGGCGGACACTGGAAAAAGTATATAATTATTTTCGTTGAATGGGACGGTAGTCATGTTTTGGGTGTGTGTGGGGGGGGGGGGGGCGGAGCCCCCTCCTCCCAAGTAGAGTTGCCTGAAAGAAACTCTAAATGCGACTTTTGTCATGAATGAGATTAGGTGCATGGTTCAGGGATATGCCTATGACTATATTTTGATAAAAATCCGTTTTCAATGTCGTTTTTTATTTCCGGTTAAATTGAATTAAGATGGTGATTTTGGTTTTGGTTTTAGTTTAGAGAAAATAGACAGCACTATCAACCTAGCGCCCGTTGTATCCTTCCTCAACGGGCCATTTTTCTCGTGTAGTGAATATAGAAGCAGACATGTTCTAATGATATTTTTTGTTACAGTGTTGATTGTAGTCAGCCTATTTTGGCTGGGTTTTTTTAGCAGTTGTTTTTTAAGCAGTATCCTTTGTTTTAGCAATTTATTTGTAGTCATATTTTCCTTCCTTTGTTTTTGTAGTTATATTTTTTTTGAGTTTAATAATAACTACATGGGAGGTTTAATTTTCTTTGAGTTTTGGTCTTTTGGTTTACATTTTTAGGCGGGATTTCTAACGATCAAATAAAGTATATCGTAGTTACTCTTGACTTTGATTTTTTATTTACTTAGTCTAGTTTAGTTTGTTTTGTTTAGTGGTTTGAGAATAATGACAGGAGCCATGAAAACAACACCCATAAAAGCTATGGAGGAAATAGCCGCTCTTAGCTCAATAGAAGAAAGAAGAGAATCAAAAATCCTCACTCAATACACAAAGCTAGAGGCACTGGAAAACCATAACCTAAAACAAAAACTCCAGACTACAAAGAACAAGTTTCATCAAAGAAGCAAAGAATCTGAAAAAGAAATATGAAATCGAAAATATCATTCCTGAAGCAATAAAAACTCAAAACCTCTCCCCGCCTTGGATCTCCCACTGTCACTTAACCGTTATTGACTCAATAGACACCATAGAAAAAAATCTGACTATGATCTAGAAGAACTTAAGAAAATAACAAATAAACACATTAAGGATCAGTACCCCAGCAATACCTGGATTAGAGTTTTCACAGATGGCTCAGCTGAAGATGCCACAAAAAATGGCGGGGCTGGCATCCTTATTGAATGGCCAAGCGGAGAAAGCCTGGAAAAGGCAATAGCCACAGGCAGCCTATCCGACAATTTTAGGGTAGAAAAAGAAGCTTTAGAACACGCAGCAAACCTCCTGTCAGAACACCCTGAATCACCAAATAGTCAGATTGTATTTCTTACAGATGCCAAATCAGTCCTGCAATCCCTACAAAATCCAGAGTCCTATATTCAAACACTTATGACAGCACTAGAGAGGCTAAAAAATACCTGCAGCAGAATTGTGCTGCAGTGGATCCCGGGCCACTGCCAGATCCAGGGTAACGAGATCGCAGACCAGCTGGCAAAAATTGGAGGAAAGAAACCACAACCGGAAATTTCGCTACACCCAAAAGAAATAAAAAGAATAATAAAAAACAAACAAACACAAATGTGGTCTGTCACACACCCTCACTACACTAAAGACGACGGCTATTATAATTTAACACGAAAACAACAATACATAATCTTTCAACTTAGAACAGGCCACAACAGACTAAATCAACACATGCACAGAAAACTGAAGGTTGGGTGTAGCGAAATGTGCCCTTGTGGCAAGGCCCCAGAAAACACGGAGCACGTACTCCAGGAATGTACTCTGTATAGCCAGGCAAGAGTCAGACACTGGCCCCAGCCCACCCCACTCAGGGAAAAATTATATGGGGCACCTGACAAACTGGAGACCACAGTCCGGTTTGTCCACGAAGTTGGACTTGTTGTCTGAATCCTCCACCATATTCAAAATTAAGAACGAAGAAGAAGAAGTTTTGTTTAGGTTTAGTAAACCCCTAGTACCAACGACAGTGCACGGATGAGTGAATAAGATCACCTCTCGGTTCTTCCCTTACATTTGGATATTTGTTAAGTTCATATTTCTTAGATATATGCTGAGCTCTAATTCCTTAGATTTTTTTAAAGCTCAAACTACTTACTTATTTAATTTAAGCTCAATTTCATTTGATGTATGTTAAGCTCTGATTATTTATAAATTATAGCCTCTAATTTTGTTTTTAATATGAGTTAACCGCGAAAATTGTAAACATCAGAATCCATTCGAGCTTCAGCATACCACCCTAAACCACACGTGGCTTAAATCTACGCCTGGCTTAAATCCACACCTAGCTTAAATCTACACCTGGCTTATATCCACATGTGGCGTATATCCACGTGTGGCGTATATCCACGTGTGGCTTATATCAAATGTGGCAAACCAAATTTTGCCTTACCCCATTTGTCGCCTGAGATAACTGGACAGCTGCCGTGGACAGTCATGACGTCAGACATTCCGTCATCTAACAGGTTATACCAAAACACTGCGCTACCCTGCAGGAAAGTTATCAATTAGCGCCATCCTAACAAAAGTTATCAATTAGCGCCACTCTAACAAAAGTTATCAATTAGCGCCATCCTAACAAAAGTTATCAATTAGCGCCACCCTAACAAAAGTTATCAATTAGCGCCATCCTAACAAAAGTTATCAATTAGCGCCATCCTAACAAAAGTTATCAATTGACGCCACTCTAACAAAAGTTATCAATTAGCGCCATCCTAACAAAAGTTATCAATTAGCGCCACCCTAACAAAAGTTATCAATTGACGCCACTCTAACAAAAGTTATCAATTAGCGCCACCCTAACAAAAGTTATCAATTAGCGCCACCCTAACAAAAGTTATCAATTAGCGCCACTCTAACAAAAGTTATCAATTAGCGCCACCCTAACAAAAGTTATCAATTAGCGCCACTCTAACAAAAGTTATCAATTAGCGCCATCCTAACAAAAGTTATCAATTAGCGCCACCCTAACAAAAGTTATCAATTAGCGCCATCCTAACAAAAGTTATCAATTAGCGCCACTCTAACAAAAGTTATCAATTGGCGCCAACCTAACAAAAGTTATCAATTAGCGCCACTTTAACAAAAATGTAATCAATTAGCTCCAGCCTAACAAAAATGTAATCAATTAGCGCCACCCTAGCCAATGTGAAGGTCGTGGAGCGGCCTTACCTTGACAGGTTGGACCAGCAGGTCAAGTCGTGGAAACACAGTCGCTCCCCCTGCGTCGACGTCACTCAACTGTGGACGACAATACGACGTCATACAATTATCGATTTTGTCCACACCACCAACAGACACCTCAGTGTGTGAATGTCTTGAGTGTACACCCTCTGTACGGCAGGACACCCTCTGTACGGCAGGACACCCTCCGTACGGTAGGACACCCTCCGAACGGTAGGACACCCTCCGTACGGTAGGACACGCTCGGCCACCGTCCGGATGTCGGGGATGACGAGGAGTTCTAATGAAGATGATAGGGCCATTTTGATGGAGCCATGATGTCACAGGCCATTTTGATGGAGCCATGATGTCACAGGCCATTTTGATGGAGCCATGATGTCACAGGCCATTTTGATGGAGCCATGATGTCACAGGCCATTTTGATGGAGCCATGATGTCACAGGCCATTTTGACGGAGCCATGATGTCACAGGCCATTTTGATGGAGCCATGATGTCACAGGCCATTTTGATTCCGCACGACCAGCTAGCGATAGGCCAAAGCTTTAAAACAGACATTAAATGTGTAGACCTACAGGTCCGGGTATTTGTACGGTTCGAAATCTCTATGGAGGCAGTGGCGTAGCGAGGTCGGGTGTCACCCGGTGCGGCACTTAATGGTGTCACCCGGTGCGGTCCGCACCCCCCCCCCCCCTCGCTACGTCCCTGTATGGAGGTAACATATGCTTTCAAAATTAGTCGTTTGAAGTGACAGCTCAATTAGTTACATTGTTTTTGAGTACGAATTAATGTGAATTAAAACCGAAACTAGACATGATTTGTGAGCTACAAGGATTTGACTCGCTTTCTCTCAAGAGTATACAACATTTAGTTCTAAAGCCATTGCTAATTGACATATATGTATATATATATATATATATATATATATATATATATATATATATATATATATATATATATATATATATATATATATATATATATATATATACATATATATATATATATATATATATATATATATACATATATATATATATATATATATATATATATATATATATATATATATGTAAAGCCATTGCTAATTGACAGATGCAGTTGTAAATCCATTGCTAATTGACAGATGCAGTTGTAAAACCATAGCTGTCAGTGGTGGATTAATTAAGGAGTTGAACGGGTAGTAGAAGCGCCAAAACTTTCTCTTCTTAACGATGGTAAAATAAACCGGGAGTGATCTCCCCTAAACTTTCTTCTCTTAACGATGGTAAAAAAAAATAATTCAATCGGTTTTTTATTTGTTTCTTGCAATCTAAATGAATGACGAATGTCATAACCATACGCTATATTCCCTCTAAATTTAAAAATACCAGTATGAGATTTTCCCTCCTATGAAAATATATGGTTGTTCTTTAGTCGGACATAATTTCCCAAGCTCTACAGTGTCATCGTTTCATGTCAAACAATGGTTATTTAAAATTTAGCTCCCCTAAAATAATAAATGTGTTTTTGATTGGTCTCGGTTATAAAACACAACAGATGATTAAATTACATCAGATTAGCTTACTTTGTCAGATCTGCAAATGTTTGGTGGACTGATCACATCTACAAACATAATACAGTGAAATATCCTAATATATAAAAGACCATGTGCGCACTTCTATCTCTCTCTTTCTCTTTCTCTCTAACTTTCTTTCTCTCTCTCTCTCTCTCTCTCTCTCTCTCTCTCTCTCTCTCTCTCTCTCTCTCTCTCTCTCTCTCTCTCTCTCTCTCTCTCTCTCTGTCCGCAAAATATTTTCACAGGGTATCACATCAGAATCTTCAGCGATATATGGAGAACTTGATACGGATTTTTGTTGAAAATAATATGGTAGATGTATTAAATGTATAACCAACATTTTATTTAAAGAAGAAAAATAAAAAAGGCATATTCGAATGTAGAAAAACTGTTTAAATTATGCAACAGGAAAAGTGTTTATAGTTGTGAAACAGAACCCATGAAACAATGACGTCACTAATGTTTATACATTAACAAATGACGTCATCTGCCGAGTTTAGAATAAAAAGAAATGAACTATTCTTTCGATTTTAGAATATAAAGAAAGGAACTACATTCAAATTTGATTTAGATCTAGATCTATAGATCTACTCATCAAGACGTACGCTATGAAATATATACAATTTTATCGGTCAAACTAATACAAATACCTTAAAAACAACATAGTGACCATTGAATAGCCAGATTTTTAACGGAATCATTTAAGTCACTTAATCAGTGTGTGTCTGTGTTATGTTAAAAGTGTCGTTTTTTAGCTAATTAGTTATTTCTTTGCTTTGTCACTAATATCGTTCAGCTCTTAGTCAGTGTTTCTTCCAGACTTTTCTCCGGGGGAGGGGGGGGGGGCACTTGAAATATTTGGGGGGGGGGGGCGGTAGACTTTCTTCGGGGGGGGGGGGACACTGTTAAAAATATATATTTTTCTATATAAATTATATAAGTTTCATTTCGTTCGGGGGGGGGGGGGCGGTAAAAAAAATTCGGGGGGGGGGGGGGGGGGGGTGGGGGGGGGCTTTGCTCCCCCGAAGAGATGCCTGGAAGAAACTCTGCTTGTAGTAAAGCACATTGCGTTTTGAGCAATAACTATTTCATAAATTATTTTCTCAAACAAGTACAACAACGGTACCGATGGCTAGTATTTTATACAACCCTGTGCCTACTATTTGATCCAGACAAGCAGCTCTATAAATCCAATATGCCTACAGGTTTATTTAGAAAAGGAATGGAGAGATGTTTTTTAAACCCTTTATTTACGGAATTATGTTCTGAATGAGATTTTTACTTAAACAAGGTGTTACTATATTGCTTTTGGCACATTCAAAGCATATATCGAAGGAAATTTCGTTTCATAAATTTTTAATGGCCCAAACAGATATTGGTACTTATAAGTACCGTCAGTAAACTAGGACATTTTTTTCAAAAAAATGTTTTTTACAAAACAGGAACAAACGATACAATTTATTAACTAATAACATGGCAATCATTATAACAATCACTTTTGTAATTTTCACACATAAATACAGCACAAAAGTATCTTTGAGTACGATTTTTACTGGATTTTCTATCGGAACACATCTTAGACCTCAAACACAGCAAAAGTAGTCGACATGTCATGCTCCCTCAATCTTGTGTGTGGTCTTTCTGGTGTAGCAACGGTTGCCGGAATGAAAATGCTTTTGCTGGAAGCTTCCAATAACTAGTACAATGAGCCGCATAAACAAACAAAAGCCTAGTCATTCAGCACACAACTACTAGAAATACTAATATAATTGTAGTCTACTATAATGTTATGACAAGTCTACACTACAGTGCAAAGTTCATAAATAGAAGTGAGCTCAATGTGTTTTGGAAGAAGTAGTGGATTACTCTTTTCTGTTTACTGATTAAAATTTACCTTATAGATCTATACTATATGCAGAAGTATGGACTGTTACTAGTCTACAGGTATACATTATGTAAATGCTAGTTGTTGTAGGCGAGACAGTTTATTGCAGTAAATATAACTAACAAATTAAATCTTACTACCTGAACTAGGCTTTGGTATACAAATGAAGTATACTAAACCTTATAAACGAGCCTGCAACTTATTCCTTTATTCTTGTTATTTTTTTACTACTAGAAATTAACATGCAATTACAATATTTCTTAGGTAAACCATATGCAAACCTTCTTATAAATGTGTAAATATCATTTTTTTGAGTACTTTTCGATAAGTAATTATCAAGACAATATTTATGTAACTCCACCTAACAAATCTGCAATTTTCTAAAAATCCTAAAAAAATGACCGTGTGCCCTGACGGTACTTATAAGTCCACTTGTAAACATTGATCTAATACAAAGACAATTTGATTAAAATTGTATAACTAGAAGTTAAACGCGTTTGCCTGACTATTGAAGGTGCCAATAAAAAATATTTGGGGTTGAAAACTTGAAAAATAAGGTAAAACAAAGGGAAACCAGGAACGTGTGTGAGAAATGTTCAGAAAAATTGTGAACTACCGATATAGCAAGACATTGAAAAAGCGCCACACCATTAATTTTTTTAAAAACATTGATACCTCCAACTACCGGCGACTCGGGGGAGATAATACTATAAAATACATCAATAATTTTTAAAATTCGTATTTAATTAAAAATAATACAGGCACTTAATTAAAGTGGTACTTATAAGTACCGTCAGTAGATAAAGGGTTAATCTTGTTATCATAATACATTTTTTTAAGTACAGTTATGCCTTTTTAAAGAAAATTATAGTCAAGCACGATTGTAAAGCCACTGTAGTTGTAATACCAGGGGTGTACCAAGTTTATCCTGGATTTGTACTCTTCAAGTAACAGAACTTGTAATGGAATATTGTAATGGAATATTGTAATGGAATATTGTAAGAGAATATAGTAATGGAATATTGTAATGGGAATATTGTAAGAGAATATAGTAATGGAATATAGTAATTGAATATTGTAATGGGAATTATTGTAATGGAATATGTAATGGAATAGTGTAATGGAATTTTACTGTCCTGTGTTTTCGCCATTTCAGCCACCCAAAAATTTTTTTTTTCATAAAACAATTTTAAACCACTAGTTTTAAATCTATATAATAATATAAAGCAAAGTGGTCAAATTTGGCACGATGGTGCCTTGGGGAGATAGAACACGAGGGGCCGGTGATGGTTGGCCGAAAAGTCGACGGAGAGGGGGTCAAAACTGACCTCGACTGACGACCGCCTTATATGGGCTATATTACGAAAAAAAAATTCCTCCGACGACCCCCCTTGAAATTTTGTGAGGTGGTAGGAGAAAGTCTTGGGGTGTCACAAAAAACTCGGCATATCTGGGAAAACTTCGTAAGGGGTCAAAACTGACCAGTTGTATTTCCCTATATAATCTTTGTATTTTATGGGAAAAACATAGGGTCATTTCAACGCAGACTTTAGGGGTACTTAAACTCGGTATATCTGGCTAATTTTTTGCATACATTTAGGTCAATGGCTTGACCTTTAGGGAAAACTGTCGATTTGACTCAAAGCCCTCGACGAGGGCTAAAAAAGTGACCGCGAGTGAAATTCTCATTATATGAGCTATATTACGAAAAAAAAATTCTCCTCGACGACCCCCCTTGAA